>NC_061120.1:84165267-84215566 GCF_002878395.1 Capsicum annuum | reverse complement strand
AGGAGAATGTATGGTGGTGATTGGTATAGATTCTTCATCTAGATCTTAGCATTATGGACCTGAGGTAAGATGCTCCGTGTTTCCATTAGTTACATGAAATTGCTGGATTCTTCATTAGTTTGCTCATTCCAAAGTTTGTAGGTGGGATGAGGTTGCTTCTTTAGGGTTTGTTTATCCCTCTTTGTGGTGTTATTATTTGGTCACATTGTATTTGTGGAAATAACACTATTATTTAACACTAGAAAAAGTAAGGAAAAATAAGAAAAACTTAAGAATTTTACAACTAGTTGGGCGCCCTATGAGTCAGGCTATGAGTCATTCTAAAAGTCATAGGGTGTGATGTCTTACAGAGGTATAGGTACTGGTGACCCTATGAGTAAAACAAATGAGTCATTAGGTAACTCGATGACTCGTAGGGTAACCAAAATATAATATTTCAAATTTTGTGCCTGTCCAATTACTTCAAGTTAGACTATGAGTCGTAGGGTGAGACAATGACTAGTAGGGTGATTCATAGTGTGACCACAAAGTTTTCATCCCTTACCAACCTATGATAACCGTTTCTATGAGTCACCTAATGACTTTTTAGGTACCTACGAGATATAGCTTGACTCGTCGTAGCTATCAATGATAGGTTAAGGATTCTTAATGTCTAATTATGTTTCATTAGGGTACTTAGACTTCCCCTTTATCCTTTATCTTACACATTCCACTCCTTAAATCATTCCCCAATTATTTATACTCCAATAATATATTATTACTATGACTTTCTAAGAACTTCAGTATTTACTCTATGATCTGAGGTGGTTTTATGCACTTCAGTGTTATTATCCTAGCTTATTTAGCCTTTTTTGAGGACTTATCGTGTGCTTAATGTGTTAATGATGATAAAATTGATCATCGAAGTTTTTAAGTATGTTATTACAATGTTTAAGGTGCCTTTAATTTGGTCACTTTGTGTTCAAACGAGAAAATTAGTGTTACTAGCTTGAGCTAGGTGTTTGTTTAGTTGATCTCGATGGATTTAACGTGTTGAATGAGTTAGTAACATTTTTATTGTGTAATTATGTGTTTAGTAACTTTTTTATATTGTTAAAATTTCAATTTAAATGATCCAAGAGTCAAACAATTAGTTAAAGATCAAAGTGGGCAAGACTTGTCTTAGTTTGAGTTTCTAGTTCACCATTGTGAATATTGTGCTGTTTTAAGCTCAAATACATGGTGTATGATGATTTATGACGTTTTTTGAGTTGATTTTTATTATATATGGATGTTTAAAAAGGTGGTAATTGAAGGGAAAGAACACCACAAATCTTTGGATGAACGGACAAGTGCAAATGTAACTTCCAGAGCGGCGTCGAGATAGAGGGGCGTCGCAACCCCTACATGAATTGACTAAGGGTTGCACCATGAACCCTAATTGAATTGAGAAGAAATTTATCCATGACCCCCAATCCACTTGAAAAGCCGATGAGGAACACCACCTATTCTACAAACGGACAAAAGCCTTGGCATATAAATAGGACACTTAGACTTGTTGTTATGGACCTTGGATATCTTGGAGCTTTGGAGAGGGGATACTAAGTATTTATTTTAGGGTTTATATCTCTTTATTATATATTTTTAATGTATTATATCTTGTATTCATTTACTTTGATTACACTTATATCCATGAGTTGGTAAACTCCCCCTTTCCAGGGTTAAGGCCAAGAACATCTATACTTATTCTTTGAATTGAGTTTGTATAAATTACTTATCATATTTGATTATTTATTTATCCTTTTTATTAATATTTTATGGATTTTCGACCCTTATAATACAAATATTGTCATTTTGTGAGCCCCGAGAGCGGGAATGAGAGGATAGAATGTAGGGGTAAATAGAGTAAGGTCCTTATTTTTTTATAAAATCAGGAATTTGGATTAGCGTCTAGGATAGAGATATGCCTAGAAGCCTTGCTTATTTCATATGAAGGATGACATCTTTATGCATATAAATTGATTATTACATCCCCGCCCAAAAATGTAGTTGTAATGTCCAGTTAGGTAGAAGGCAAGAGGCCGGGAGACCATGATAATACGATAAACCTTATGAATCAACAACCAAGATAAGTAATCTATCGAATGAAGTTCAATAGCGTAGTATGATTTTTCATAGTGCTTTAATCCCTAGCTTTCGTCCATTGTTTGTCCAAAGTTTTTACTTTTTTGCATTAATTTAGTTTACTTTTAGGTTATAAACATTCAAAACTCTTTTGGTTACGATTACACTAATTTGATCTCAATTGCTAACTAGAATTAAATAATTGTAAAAATGAGTCTCCGAGGGATTGATATTTGTTTTTTTATAAGTCAACTGTATTACTTGGTGAGAGCACGTATACTTGTGTGTGTGCAACAAGTTTTTGGCATCATTGCTGGGGACTTGTAATTTGGTAAATTATTTTTTTTTAGTTTTACTTCTTAGATTTCTTTGGTTCTTAACACTTGTCTTGGTATTGAATTTGCATGAAACAGGTTTATAGACCAGTAAGCTGGAAAGGGATAGGGAATTGGTTGAACCAGACCCGAACCTAAGAGAAGCTTTTATCAATTAAGGAGAGAAGTATTACTTCTCCTCGTATTAAGCAAATTCAAAAGGAACAATCCTACTCTAATGGCTGAAGATCAACTAGCCTGCAAGACAGTTCGTACAGCAACAGTCCCACTTCTGACAAATTTAACCTTCTGTTATTAGAAACCGGTTGTTGGAGGTAACTTTGAGATTAAATAGAATATGGTAGAGCTTTTGATCAGTAGTGGATAGTTTATAGGGCTTTTATATAAAGATACACAAGTCCAGCTGTAAAACTTTTCAGAGATCAGTGACATATTGATCTCTATAGGTGTGTCAACTGATTATGTTAGACTGACACTATTCCTTTTTTCACTATTGGGGGAAGTAAAGAAGTGGTTGAACACTGAGCCTGCAAGTTCAATCACAACATGGGATGACTTAGCCCAGAAATTTCTCATCGAATTTTTTCCATATGGCAAGACTACGAGACTGCGTTATAAGATTATTTGATTCAAACAGAAGCCAAATGAGAACTTATATCATGCATAGGAGAAGTTCAAAGATCTTATTTGGGACTTTCCACATCATCAGCAGTCCAATGAGGTATAAAATCACACTTTTGTTGAGGCACTTGATCATAACACAAAAATTTTTCTAGATTCAGCTGTAGGTGTCCAAGCATTGTAATTAACGTATAATGAGTTATACATCTTATTGAACCGGATTGCACAAGGAAATCCTAAGTGGAATTCTAACTCAAGAAGTGCTAGAAAGAAGACTTCACATGTGTTGGAGGTTGACCAATTTACTTGTATATCCACTCAGATTGTTGTGCTACAAAATTAGTTGACTACTCAGTTCAATAATATAAATTTTATGGTTACCTAGCCTTCAATAATAGTTAATGCAATTCAGTAGAAAAACACTTGGTGCGTGGTTTTTGACAATAGTGATCATTCTGCAGTTATATGTGATGCCAATCCTGAGTAAGTGATGTTTGTGGGCAATGTTCAAAGTCCAAATTATGGGAACATCTACAATCTAAATGGAAGACTCAACCATCAAATCATGCATGGATCTCCCAAGAACAACAGTTTCAGAAACCACAAGTACAAGAAAATCAAGATACTAGCAATATGGAAAAGATGCTAAAAAATATTTTAGCTACTCAAGCATAATTGGCAGCAGATATAAATATCCAACAAGTGGCTACAAAGAACTTAAAGATTTAGGTTGGGCAAATGTATAGTACCCCACACTTCTCCTAGTTCAAATTCATCTCTAGAACATTAAAGATCTTGGTTCAAAGAAGAATATATTTTTTCCATGTGAAATTTTATAAGATTTTGACTTTTTATCAAGAGGAAAATTGAATAAGATTTCCATCGATACCAAATTCGTCCAAATTTGACACTCGGGCGAAGAGTTAGAGCCATTTTAGTGAGCCAGCGTACCACCTGGTACTTTTGCATGTCGCAAAGCCAGCCAAAATGGCAATTATAAAAATCCAGTGAGCCTCCGTGATTCCATTGTATCATTGTGTCTTTCCAGTTTGCAACCAAGGTGGAAACGTGATTTCTACCGTGTTGAGCCAAGGCCTAGTTTCCCAATTGTCCAATTTCTAGTAAGCTGGCGCGATTATGAAGCGTCGACCAGCATGGAAAATCAGGATTTTCCAGTTTTATATTTTAAATTCCAAGGGAAAAATGCTCATTTTTCTACCCCTATATATACTCCTTAACACAATATTCATCCACATTAAACATAAATATTGTTGTTTTCTCTCAATTTTCCTCAAGAACAAGAGCTAGGGTTCCAAAATCAAGACTCCAATCATCAAGGTTTCACCATTAATCTTTTGAGGATCAAGTAGTAAGGTATACGAATGTTGATTCTTGGGTTCCTTTCACCCAAGAAGTTCAAGAATCCTTTTCAAAAATTTAAAGTTTATGTTTTTATGATATTTCATGATCTATGTGTATGGAATCCCATGATTATGTGTTGTTAAGTTTTAATTCATGATTTAGATACAAAGTTCTAAGCTTTGATCCTAGTATGTGATAATTATATGATATTCATGAAAAAACCCCCATCAAGTTGCATGCTGGTTGATGAAATCATGATACTTAGGTGTAGTATTTGTTGTATAACCAAAGCATGCTCCCCATATGTTTGATAAAATGCTAATGTGAAGGAATTAGTGTCATTATAGAATGTTGACAAGAAATACCCAATTATGTGTAAGTTTATGCATGCCAAGTGTTTGTTGAAAAGCCTGAGCGAATGAGTTGTGAAATGTTAGCATGACATCCCTTAGTTATGTGTTCTTTAATGCATGTTAATTATTTGATGTAAGACCTTATTGAATAGAGTATGAGCCAATAGCCTGTCTCCCTATACTATCACATGTTTATGATTCCCATGTTCTTGAAGAGATGCTTTAATGATTGTAATGGTGAATGAAAGTCCATGGTCATAATTATTCAAGAATGGTTATGTTTTACTTTTATGTTATTGAGTCCTAAGGGTATTTATACCTGAAAAATTAGCTGCAAGTCTAGAGCCAATGTCAGTTTCAAGATACTCAAAATCAAGCAACAATTAGTAGAACTCAGTCAGTTACAGAATTCAGTACTCTCAGACAGTTACAGAATTTAAAAAATCTCAATAATCTAAGTATTATTATCTTTCCATCTTCAGTTCAGTACTCAGCTCAGACTTAGTAGTATTCAAGAATTTAGTTCAGATCTCAGTAATATTCTAGTAAACAATTAAGAACTTAGTATCATTCAGTCAGATAACGAGATTCAGTAGTATTTTATCAGTCTTTAAAATCAAGAGGATTCAGCATAACTTAGTTACTCAGTATTATCAGTAATAGACTTAGCTCAGTCTATTGTAGTTTAATAAAAAGGAATCAGCTCAGAGTCTTTCAGTTAGGAGTAGGACTTAGCACCGAGCAAACCTAGGGATGAGGACTCGCCCGTTAGAGAAGACTGAGATCCCTAGGAGCAATCCCTAAGTTCTAGAACTATGTAGCCAGCATAGGTATGAGATGTCACCCGCCATATAAGACCGTTAGTATATTATATATATATATATATATATAACACTGATCCCAGGGGTCACCCATTAGATAGTACTGACTCCACAAGAAAGGTCTTTACCCATGGCATAATACTGACACCCTTCCAACTGGGGTTACAGGTTGGACCCAAACTTAGCTAAAAGGGGCATGTCAGTTAGATGACTGTTTCCATAGTCTCAGTTTCAGAATTAGTCTCAATAAAGGAACTTAGTTCAGTAGTACAAAGCAAGAACTGTCAGATACGGTCTGATTATCAACAGACTCAGAGATCATCCGCTAGATAGGACTGGTTTCAGATTTAGTTAAGTACTCTCTTTATCAGTAGATACAAAGATCACCCGCTAGATAGGATTGATCTCTGATTTTAGTTGAGTATTTCCATTATTATTAGATTCATAAATCACCCACTAGATAGGACTGATGTTAACCTTAGTACTTAATTATCAATATCAGAAGATTCAGTTATTTAGTATCTCAAAGTAGTAAGTTCAGACATCAGTAAAGTAGTATCTGAGTCTCGATATTCAGAGTCATGATGATTTCAGTTATGGTTTGTGCATTCATACATATGTCCTCATTTAGTACCCTCATGATTATTCAGTTAAGTAATTGTTCATACATAAGTTCTTGTATTTAGCCTTTCCTCATCTTTCATACTCAGTACATTCCCATGTACTGACATATTTGTGCTATGGTGTTTTACTTTACATCATAGGTTCAAAAGCACGAGATCTAAAGCACCCTAGCAGCTTAGTTCTAGTCAGCAGCAGTAGACCTAGTAGTGAGTCCTCATTGTTTGAGGATGGTTCTTATTTTATTTTATTACCAATTTCAGTATTTCAGTAGTTGGAGTTAGTTGGGGATATGTCCTATCTACTCCTTATTTAGACAGTTTAGAGGCTTTTCGACTACAGAGATTTTAGACTAGTGGTTCGGACAAATGATTAATTTTGATAATGTTAAACTTTATTCAGTTGTATTTTAAGTATTTGAACCTTATGGCATGTTTTTGCTAGTTTTCTGCATTTATTTTAGTATATTATGTAGTGCTCAGTATAGATATCAGAAAGGGTTAGCTTGTGGTCCCTCGAGGTCATGAGCACCGTGTGGCATTTCGATTCTAGAAAAATTAAGGCATTACAAAATACAACAAGCACAAAATGTCAGGCCTCAAAGTGGATTGCCAAGTAACACTGAAAATCCTAAAAAAGTTATGGCACTTACTTTGGGGAGTGATAAAAAATATGATGAAGAACCTCCAAAGAAAACTAAGGAGGTAGATGCAGAGTTGGCTCCTAAACAGGTAGATGACAAAGTTGCTAAAAATTTGAGAAAGTTTGTGTACTCAAAAATAAAAGTTGCTGAACAGGTAAAGGAGAAACCGCCACTGCCTTTTCCACAGAGGCTTAGAAAAGCGAAGGAGGATTCATGCTTCAAGAAGTTCTTTGACACGTTCAAAGAGCGTTATATTAACCTTCCTATTTTATATGCTTTACTAGGAATGCCCATGTACACTAAGTAACTAAAGGATGTGGTCTCTAATTATGTCATGCTATAGGATGTTGAGGCAGTAGCACTCAATGAGGAGTGTAGTTCTATGGTGATACATAAGATGCCCATAAAGCTCAAAGACCCTAGATGTTTTACTCTCCCAATTTAAATTAGCAGTAGTGAGGTGGTCTACATACTTAGTAATTTAGGGCCAAATATCAAATTAATGTCTCTCTCATTGTTCAACACTCTAGGAATAAGGAAGCCAAGATCAAGAATAGTTGTACTCTAATTGGCAGACCAGACCCTAGCCCATCCTAAAGAAATCATAGAGGATCTTCTTATCAAGGTTTGTAAGTTTATTATTCCTGCTGATTTTATTATTTTGGATTTTAAGGCAGAAAAGAGTGTTAGTCATCTTGGGACATCCATTTTTAGTCATGAGAAGAGCATTAATAGATGTGAGAGAGGGCACGCTCATAATGAGGCTTGATGATGAAGAGGCGGTATTCGAAGTGTACAAGCTGCTCAAAATACTAATCCATACAATGATTTGTGCATGATTACTGTGATTAAATGGGATAAGTCTGGGGTGGTAGAGTTAAGTCCACTAAAGACCTACTTGGATTTCCTCATTGAGCAGCTCAAGACACAACCTCCCCTAGCCTGACATGATGTAAATTGATGAGCCTAAAAAGACTATTGTTGAAAGAGCTATTCACCTTGAGATTTCACACTCAATAGGTATGAAATGAATTAAAAGATGGCATTAGAGTGTGAGGAAAGTGTTTGAAGGAAAAAAAATGAGTCAAAGATTGGGTCGTGCTGCGATACTAGATCAGACACTGCTTGGGAGGCAACCCAAGTTTTGGGAGGTTTTATTTTCAGTAGTTTTAGTGTTTACTTCACTAGTTTTTGTTTTTGTCGAGTCACAGGTTGATAGGAAGTCTGAGTACTGGAAACTTGAGCTAAAGAGCATAGCAAAGACTAAGTGTGGGATCCCCGGACTCCCTTGATGTATAAAGATTTTAATAGATAGGCCTATAGGCCTTAAGGAGCATTTATACTTCTAATTTTAAGTACACTTTAGGGATAAAGTAGATTTTTAAGTGTGGGGTGGGGAAATTCTCATTTTTAGGAGTAATTTTAAAATTTTATGTCGGATAGTCTTGTTGGTGCTATATTTGATTGCATGATGCAAGTGTTTTGGTTTTAAAAACATGTTGATTATCTGAATTACTACTTTTTAGACTCCTAGGCTAATGATTATGACCTTTATACTTGTTGGCTTAATGTTGAGTTCATGCTATTATTTTATTGACAGTCTATAATGACCCTACTTGAGTCGAGCATGTTCCATGTGCGTGTGTAAGGTTGTTGTCTATTCCTTGTTGCATGTGATATCTATAACTTTCTTGGTGTGTGTGCAAAGAAAAATAATGAGTGTGGGTTTAGAGATAATATAGGCAATTCTTTGATAGCCTTGTTTCATATCCCTCTTTTGACCTATCCTTGTGCGTAATCCTAGTTAGCCCCATTGAGACTTTATCTTATTATTTGGTAGCCTCATTATGTCCCTTGTTTGATTGACCTTAATTTGATCCAAAGTTCCTTAGTACTTTAGTGTAAAAAATTAATTGAGTTATGGAGTTGAAAGTAAAGTAGGAGAAAGGTGAAAGTGAATTCGCAAAGTAATACTTATTGATATGTGCAATTGATGTATTGTGGTTAGGATTAAAAGAATAAAAGGTTGTTCAAAATGAATGATATGTACTTAGAGAACATTCCCCCCGTAGTGTATATGAATGATCTAGATGAGATGGGGTAAAACAAAAGATGTGCAAAGGTAGTGGAGGTGGAAGTTGGTTGTTAGAGATTGGTCTTAATTGTGTAATGTGGTTTATTAAATCTCTTAGGGAAGATAGTCACTATTACTGACCAGAATAGTTCCTACCCGTCCCTTAGCCTACGTTACAATCCTTAAGGACCCATTTGATTTTACGTTTTAACATTCTGATATTAGTTGAGTACAATAATAAGGGAAACCCTATGGTTCATCTTGTGTAACCAGAGAATTCCTTGTAAGAGTGAGCGTAACTTGATTTTTGTACCCATTCTATTATAAATTGCATTTACGTGAGAGATCATGGGTAACTCTTTTGTGGTGAGGTAACATATTTGATGATAGGTGGCTGATTTGTATGATGTCTTTGTTTTATAAAGATGCATGAGTTTTCCCACTTGATGATTCAATTCTTGAGGCTAGGATGTTTTGAAGTAGTATTCTTGAACTGCCAGTTGTGTACATAACATGAAAGATTAGTGTAGAAACTTGCATTTTGTGCAGTCATTATAGTACTAGCTTGAGTGTCTTTCTTGTAGTAGAAGTTTATAGTCACCCTAGCTTATGATGCTTAGGGTAAATAGTAGTTCGAGGATGAACAAGGCTTTAAGTGTGGGGTGGTGATCTGAGGTGGTTTTATGCACTTTAGTGTTGTTATCCTAGCTTATTTAGCCATGTTTTAAGGACTTATATTGTGATAAACGTGTTAATGATGATAAAATTGACCATCTAATTGTTTAAGTATGTGTTTACAATGTTTAAGGTACCTTTCAAACAAGTTCGTACTTAATTTGGTCACTTAGAGTTTAAACGGGAAAACTAGTGTTACTAGCTTGAGCTAGGTGTTTCTCTAGTTGATCTCGATGGATTCTAACATGTTTAATTAGTTCCTAAAGTTTTTATTGTGTGATTATGTGTGCAAAAACTTGTTTAGGGCGTTATAAGTTCAATTGAAATAAGTCAAGAGTCAAATAATTAGTTAAAGATCAGCGTAGGCAAGACTAGTCTTAGTTTGAGTTTCTAGTTCACCGTTGTATTGTTTTGAGATCTAATACGTGTTGTATGATGATTTAGGATGATTTATGAGTTTATTTTTATGATATATGGATGTTTAAAATCTAGTAACTGAAGTTAAAGAACACCACAAATCTTGGGATGGACGTACAAGTGCAAGCCAAAGTTTAAACGTCAAAATGTAACTTCTAGAGAGGGCTCACGAAAGAGGGGCACTACGACCCCTACATGACTTGAATAAGGGATTCACCACAACCCATACTTTAATTTAGTATCCATTTAACCATAACCCCCACTCCACTTTACCAGCCTACGCGGCACACCACCCATTCCACACACGGCCAATAAATAGGACACTTAGACTTATTGTTATGGACCTTGGATGTCTTCGAGCATTGGAGAGGGGATAATAAAATCTTCTATTAGGGTTATAAATCTTTACCTAAGATTTTTAATGGATTATATAATTTATTCAATTACTTTGATTGCAGTTATGTCCATGAGTGTCTAAACGCCCCCTTTTCGGGGTTAAGGCTACGAGCATGTTTACGTATGCTTTGAATTGAGTTTATTTGGATTGATTATAATATTTGGTTGTTTATTTATTCTTGTTATTACTATTTTAAGGATTCACTACCCTTAGTATACATATATTGATATCTTTTGAGCCCCGGAAGGGGGAACGAGAGGATAGAACATGGGGGTAAATAGAGTACGGTTCTTATTCTTTTATAATATAAGGAATTTGAATTAGCATCTAGGATAGGGCTATACCTAGAAGACTTACTTGGTTCACATTCAGAATGACATATTAATGCATCTAAATGGATTATTACATCCCCTCTCAATGATTTAATTGTAATATCTAGCTGGGTAGAAGGTTAGACATCAGGAGACCATGATCAAAGGATAAACCTTGGGAATCAACAACCAAGATATGTAATGTAACGAATGAAGTTCAATAGCGTAGCATGATTTTTCTTAGTGCTTTAACCCCGGTCTTCCATCCATTTACTATCCTAAGTCTTTACCTTTTTTTATTAATTTAGTTTACTTTTAGTTTATAAGCTTTCAACGCACTTTTGGTTATGATTGCACTAATTTAATCTCAATTGTGAACTAGAATTAAATAACTGTTAAAACGAGTTTCTGAGGAATCGATATTCTGATTTTTATAGGGCCACTGTAATATTTGGTGAGACCACATACAATTGTGTGTGGCCTTGAGCACACCAGTCTAACCGTAGGCCATTTTTAAAATAAAATCCAAAGCACATTTACGTAGTTAAACAAGCATGATTACAAATTAACAAATGGTATTAGAATAATTCAAATTCAAAAGATGCTTGGATTCTTTAGTCACTTATACTTGAACTTGATGAGAAGGGAGTTTGTTTACTTTATGAGTAGTTTTGAATCTTAAAATAGTGATTTAAGGGAATGTGAAGTGTGTTGATAGGAGGGACGGATATGGGAGGTAAAGGGAGATACATGCTTTCAAAAATGGAAAGGAATCATTTCAAGGTTTAATTTTCCTTCTATTTTGCATGATTTGGATTGGGTATGTCATTAGGTCGACGACCTAAGCTACTGACCACAACTCTTGTTTCCCCACATTTAATGTGAAGTCTTACTTAGGTCTCTAGTCACTATGATGCAAGGTGATGAGTTGTTGTCACAAACGATGACTTATTATGAGCGTTGTTGGAACTCTAGTGGCCACTTACCTATTTCTCTGATCTTTTGCTCTCCCTACCGAGTCTTGTGATAAGTCATAAGGTGTGTTTATGACATGTAAGGTCCCCTATTAGGACCTGGGAACCAAACTTTGTTGAGTCTTATCTGCATAGTCGAACCCTGCAGATTTGAAAACACAGATTACACTACAACATAATTAAGTACATAACATGGGTTGCTCCCCAAGAAACACTTGATTTAAAATTATGGAATAACGTGGCTATGTTGGGAACTCTGAATTCACAAAAAATCCCATAACTTGCCTCCCATGCAGCGCCTGATTTAACATTATGTCACGGCTTGATTTCCTTGGATACTCAACTTTACCAAGGCTAAAATCCTCACACACTTTCAATTTCTCCATGCTTCCCATGTATATTTGACATGATGCCGTTCGCTTTGAATAAAGAATAACCATCTCATTTTATCTTAATAATATCATGTGGAAATACTCAACCTAGGGTGGATAGTCAAGACCACCTAAACTTCAACTTTTCAGGAAACAAGAGAAGTCTCATGGAATACCTCTTTCTCAATCTTCTTGTTATGGTACAACATCATTTTCTCCTTGTACAACGCAAAACTATCGTAAGCTCAGAGATGGAATTCATCTAGCTCATTCATATTATCCACTCAAGTGTGCAACATCACTCTACTAAAAATTCAACCTCTTCAACGGCCATTGTGCCTTATGCTCAAGTTCAATCGGGAAGTGGCATGCCTTTCCATACACAAGATGATAAGGAGTGGCACCTATGGGTTTTTTTAAAGTTGTTTGGTAGCCCTAATCTACATCATCTAGCTTTATCGACCAATTAGTTTTATTGGCATTCAAAGTATTCACAAAAATAGACTTAATATCATTATTGGAGACCTCAACCTGCCCACTTATCTGTGGTGGTTAGGTGTTTCCACCTTATGTTTCACACCATATTTATCAAATAGGTACTTGAATAGATAATTACAGAAATGGAATCCACCATTTCTAATGATAGCACGTGGAGTACTAGATCGAGAGAAAATATTATTCTTCAAAAAGCTAGTGACACTTCGACCCTCATTATTGGTAAGCACAACTTCTTCCACCCAATTAGATACATAGTCGTCTGCCACTAGAATGTACTTTATACTATGAGAACTCATAAATAGACATATAAAATCATTACCCCATACATGAAAAAACTCAAGCTCAAGAATATGTGTCATGGGGAGCTCACGTTTCCATAAGATGTTGCACTGCCTTTGGCATTGATCACAGTTTTTCCTTTTAGATCGTTAGCCAGCAGTACTCATACTGTAGAATCTTATAGGTAGTGGAAGTTCCACCTTAGTGACCCCTAAATGGAGATGAATAATAGGCCTCCAGAATACTCACCATCTCAACTTTAAGAATACATCTCTAAATCACACCATCCATACACACCCAAAATATGTATGGCTCATCCTAGAAGAACTTTCCTACCTCATGCATAAATTATTTCACAACTGAAATAACAAGTCTTTAGGGATGAGGTCACTTTTCAAATATTATGTTGTGATGCTACCAAGATACACTCATCTGGAAAAGCATCATCAATCTTAAGCTCATCCCTTAATTTAGGCATCGTCTCATATTCTAGGCGGGATAAATGGTCTGCAACTTGGTTTTCTGTGCCTTGCAGGTCTTTAACCTTAATGTCAAACTCTTGCAAAAATAGTACCCATCTAATAGATCTTATCTTAACATTCTTTTTAGCCATAAGGTACCTAAGGGCTTCATGTTTAGTATGTACAATAAACTTAGTTCCAATAAAATAATATCATAACTTCTCAAAATCAAACACCACTATAAACAACTCTTGTTCATTAACTGTATAATTTTTCTTTGCGGGCCTGAGTGCTTTGTTGGCATAATAAATGGGATGAATAATCTTCTCGCATCTTTAGCTAAGGAAAACTCCTATGGCATGATAAATAGGATGAAGAATCTTCTCACCTCTTTCACCTAGGACGGGCTCCTAGGGATACACCACTGGCATTACAAATCAACTCAAATATTAAAGTCCAATTTTGAGACACAATCATAGGAGTTGAGATCAACCATTCCTTAAGGCACTCAAACAACTTGAGAGAAGAATCATCATTAATAACAACAATAATATACCATTGTATTCCCACATAGTGGGGTCTGAGGAGGGTAGAGTATACACAGACCATACCATTATCTCAGGTAAAGTAGAGAGCTTTATTATGATAGACCCCCGACTTAGGACCGATAACAATATAACAAACACAAAACATAAATGCACATAAACTAGTACAGTATGCAAAATAAACTAATGCCGCTAATTATAAGATAACACTACAACCACAAAATAAGACTAAAAACCATCTAATTGAAACCATAGACATCACTCAACACCATAAATAAGAAACTTCAACCATAAATAAAGAACGCTCCCCTGCTGTTACCGACACACTCCCATCCCTAACCCGCTAGCCAAACCTGTATCCTCTAAACCTTTCTATCAAGGATCATATCCTTCATAAGTTGTAACTGCTCTATATCATGCCTAACAACCTCTCTCCAATATTTCTTTGTCCTACCTCAACCCTGCCTAAAAGCATCAGAAAAAACTTTACCTCCTTCTTTAAAATATTGCATAATGGATTTGTAATCTTAAAGAAGTCCTTGATGAATCGCTTCTAAAAACCTGCGTTCCCCAAGAAACTCCTAATGTATTTCATAGAAATCAATGGAGATAATTTTTCCATCACCTCAATTTTTTTTTGTCAACCTCTATCCCCTTTTTTTAAATTTTGTGCACAAGAACGTTTCCCTATTTAACCATGAAGTGACAGTTCTCCCACTTCAAAACTAGGTTGAACTCTTCACATCTTTTAAGTGCATTTTCTAAGTGGGCCAAATAGTTATCCAATGAGTCTCCAATAATAGAAAAATCATCCATAACGAACCTTATAGTATCCTCTACCATATCATAGAGGATAAATATCATACAATACTAAAAGTTTGCAAGAGAATTACAAAGTCTGAAAGGTATCCTCTTGAATGTGAATATACCATATGTAATTGTGAAATTTGTTTTATCTTTGCCCTCTAGGTAAATAGAAACCTGATTATACCCTAAATAACCATTAAGAAAACAATACCACCCTCTACCTGCAAGACGATCTATTATCTGGTCCATCAATGTCATAGGAAATGATCCTTCTGAATTAAAGTATTCTTCTTTCGATAATTCATACAAACTCTCCATCCCATAACTGGTCTTATAGGAGCCAACTCATTCTTATTATTAGGGACCACATTGATCCCACCATACTTTAGCACCCATTGAATTGAGCCCATCCAATTGTTTTCAGAAATAGGGTAACCCACACCTATGTCTAACGACTTAATAATTTTTTTTCTTTACCACTTTTTGCATAGGTGGATTTAAACGACAAGCACACACTCCTGTTCAATAAGAATCTTATGAGTACAAATTCTGAGTGAAATCTTGATAATATTCACAATAGTCCAACCAATATCCAATTTAAACCTCTGCAATACTAAGATCAATGCCTCAACATATATATCTACTAAATCTACAACAATGATAACCAAAAAAATATTGTTAGCCCCATAATGCATAATGCAAATAAGAAGGAAGGGCCTTTAATTGCAAGATCGGTGGCTCCTTAATAGATGGTCGAGTTGGTGGGGTATATATATTCTTCAAGTTAAGATCTAACTTCTTTGGTGCATAAGAATAAGAACCTCTGCTAATAAGAGCGCTCACTATCTTATCATACTCCTCGATGTCGTTACTATCAAAATTTATGATTATGCCACTAATGCCTCAGCTCCTAGTCTTTCCTCAATAGGTTTAATCAATACATCTTTATCAATAGAGTCTACCAAAAACACCACCTGTATATCCTTCGACTTCCTTGTTGACTGACACACATTGAAGTTAACTTGTTCATCATTAAGTCTGAACTTCATTTACGAAAATTTTATCTACCCTATTCCTATGCCAACCAATGCCCTACCCATGAGTAGAAGACCTTCCCAAGATAATAGAAATATCAAAATAAACCTCACAATCAAAAATCACAAAGTCATATGGGAATATGAAAGAACCCACCTTTACCAACACATCACACAAAATAATAGTAGCTTCTTCACAACACGATCGACCATCAATAATCTCATAGATATTGGATTGAGTGATCCCAACCGTTACTTCTTGTAAAAAACTAATGCTATAAGATTTATGCTAGCTCTTAGATCGCATAATGCTCGTACAAAATTCAAGGACCTAATAGTACATAGAATAGTAAAAACTCTGGGATCTTACTTCTTCTTAACTAAAGATTGGGAAGAAATAACACTACAGTATTGCATATCTTCATCAGGCTCAAAACATACCATCCGCTTCTTAGTAACTAAATCCTTGATGAACTTTGCATATCTGGGCATCTTCTGCAAAGCTTCAACAAGAGGAATATTCACATTCTTATGATATTTGCCTTCTTTTGCTTTTTTCTTCAATCTTCGAGGAAAAATCAGTAGAGGTCATGGAATGGATTTCAATACTGGCTCGACCTTTTCACCCTTTTCTTTATCCTTATCAGTTTGTTTCTCTTTACCCATCAATTTTTGTGATGTCTTACCGTTCACTATCAACTTTTTAGTTTTCTCTTTAGGTGCACCAATAACATCACCAATGCCATCCCTTACCTCACTAACTATAGGCATAGGTAGATCAATAGTAGCCTTACCACTCTGATTAGTGAATGTCATTCTTTTGATTCTTAATAATATTTTTTGGAAGAGCGCTCAGTTGATGTTGATTCAATATAATAGACATTTGTCCAAACTGCTTCTCAATCTACTTGATCGTCATAGCATATAATTCTTCTTTCTGACTTAATCCCTATTTTTTTGCCTTAATTTCCTTAAGAAAACTCTTTGTGTCATTACCGAGTGTTGTTCATTAGGTTGAGGTGACTCAAATTGATGATATGGGGTTGATTAGAGATGACACCAACCTAGTTGCACTAGAGAAGGCATAAATTTCTACCTCATCTAGAGCGGTTGAATTTAAGTTTCCTCTAGAGTCAACCAAATAGGTACATAGGCCAACAACAAGTAGTGAGCATGAGATAGGTAGTCAGAAAGTAGAGGGTTCAGCTCTTGCAGGGAATGATAGGGTCGGAAGTACTTCACTTCCACCCTCTACATCTATAGTGCACCTTTGCCTACCTACTCTGGGTATCGTTATAGTATCCTAGGAGTTTTTTAAGAGGTTGGTAGATAGATGGACAAATCTATATGAGCATCAAACTCACACAAACACTCAATAGGTGAAGTTGATGACTAAGATTAGGCCATGGGTGTGAACCACTATCAAGACTTTTAAGGTACGAATCGAGGCTTGAATGATGGCTTTGATGGTGCAACTTATAAGGGTATTTTATGGGAGGATCGATAATTTTTAGATTCAGAAGAGGAAAAGACGATGCAAACCTTAGGTTTTTGATCTATATAGTTTAATAGAGGAGTTGGACAAATTTATTTCTGAGGTTTGGGCATTAGCTAACAACCATACTTTTATCATACCTACAATTATACCATCCATACCATAGACACTACCTATACCTGTAACACCCCGAGTCTATACTCCAAATGCTACCCAATGTTTATGATCCTGAGGGACTATAAACTAATGTATAACTGCTATCTGCTATGAGCACTGAATACTAATACTAAAATAATATGAAAAGTAGGATGAAATGCCATAAGGTTCATAATCTGAATACTGATGAATATAAAACTAAATAATAATATCTGTAAAACTGGATATTGTCTGAACTAATCTAGTTTGAAAAGCGTATAACTGAACTATCTGAAAGTGGAGTGATGGGAAAATCCCCCAACTAACTTCGACTAATAAAATACTAAAATATAAGAATATCCTAGATAGATGAGGACTCACTATTGAATCTTCAAATGCTAACTAAATTTGTCTATGCACGATCAGGAACGTGGGCGTCTGAACCAATGATATCAGGCATCATAGGGAAAAGAAAGAGTATGCGTCAGTACGTGGAATATACTGGTATGCATAAGGTAAGGCTGAATGCAAGTGTTCATATGCATGAATAATAACTAATTGAATGATATGGAAAAAACTGAGTAAGAGTACATGGATAACTGAACATATTTTAAAAGACAAAGTACGCAATACTATGCATATACTTGTATATTGTATTTGAACTTTTACTAAAGATGAGTACTGATTTTTTATACTGAGTAACTTATATTTTAGGTTTTTGATAACTGATTTACTAATAACTAGGTGATTGGGTCTGACAGTCCTGATTCTGTAGAACTGAACTGAGTTCTATACTGAGACTGAAACTAAGACTGTGGGAAATAATCATCAACCGACATACCCAAAATAAGATAACTGTGGTCCAACCTGTAACCTTAGTTGGAAAGGTGTCAGTACCGTGCCATGGGTAAAGACAATTGAAAAGTTGCCCTCATCTGGCAGGTACTCTAATGAGAACGGTAAAACCCTCAACTAGCAGGTTAAAAAAGCTCATCAACCCTCAATGAAGGTTGATATCTCAACCTAAGTTGGCTTTGTAGTTCTGAAATGCAATGACTTCTTTTAGCGGTCACACCCTCTACTGGCAAGTGAGACCCCATCCTTGGGTTCACTCGGTGATGAATCCTACTCCCAACTGAATAGACACTGAACTGATTATATTAAGATGAACTAACTGATACTAATTTTCACTGAGTTTTGTAACTGATTGAGTACTACTATTTCATGACATGACTGAGACTATTCTATAACTACTGTAGCTTTAGGTAAACAGCTAGATTGTCCGGTATTAGAAACCCCTAGGACGCGATAGCATGAAAAGTAAAGCATAGCATGATATTGAAAAGCATAATTATGTCCATTTATTCATCATTCATTCATAGACATATTTTATCAAGCACTTGTAGAGCATAAGCTTGTACATGATTGGGACCACATAATGACATGTCATGATTCCACTATTTACTTTACATAGGCATTTTAGCAAACACTTGGGGAGCATGAACTATTTTACATGATAATGGCCAACACATGAACACCATGAATACAATACTCAATTGTAAATTCAAGGGTTTTGCATGCAATTCACATAATTCATCACATAAAAAATTTTAATTTCATGGAAACCTATATATAAATCATGAATTAAAACCCAATTACTATCATAAATATGAGTATAATCCATTTCAAGCATGAAAATAATAATTCCATAATCTTGTAGTTTTAAAAATAGGTTCTTCGACTTTATGGGTGAAAGAAACCCATAGATGAACACCTAACATACCTGAGAAGAAAATTTCTTAAAGGTTCTTAGGGAAATTCCTGAGTTTGTTCTTGATCTCTTGATGCTAGGGTTTTGCCCTTTGAGAGGGAGTGTTCTAATCTTAAGAGAAAGTGAGCAAATAAGGATATAACTAGGTTAATTAGGGGTAAATTACGTGTTAAAGGCTAATTTGGGTCATGAAAAAATACCCAATTACCACTAGAAAAGATTTAAAAATTGTCACTGAAAACTCATGTCACTAGAAATTGAAAATTAGAAACTGGGTCATCAACACGACGCGGTGGAATTGTGGTACCCCTTTTGAATGTGAATTTTACCCTTGGCGCGATACATCATGATCGCAGAGTCATACTAAAAAGTGACAATTATGAAATTGGCTGGTGGCGTGACGTGGTGGTATCATGTTGCCACACTGGAAAATGAAAATTATGACTTGGAACATTCTTGTGACGCGCTATTATCACGGAGCTCCACTGGAAATTTCCAAATACCATTTATCTGGTCTCCACAATGCAGTGTAGTGCCAGTTAGAATACTATTTTATAAAATATGCCATAACTTCTCCCCTGGGTATCGGATTTGGTGAAATTTATATCGTTGGAAAGCTGACTGAATGTCCTACGTAATAGTAAGCTCTAAACTAAGAAATACTGATTATTTCAAAATTTTTATATATGAATACTCATGTACTAAGAGTTAAATTAAGCTAGGGAAATATGGAGTATTATAGTAGCACTAACTTTTGAGTTTGATTTGTTCGATGATGATGAACGTTAAACTACTCGGGGGAAGAGAGTAAGAGAGCCTATAGAGCAGAGTGATAGTTCTGATGAGTTCAAGTAGGATTTGAAGAGGGAAACAAGCGAGTAACGTAATTAGTACCATATTTTCCAGAGTAAGGGATAGTAACTAGAGTTGGGATCCTCATCTATTCAGCCACCACCACCTCATACGCTGACCCCGATGCGCCTCCTGATGCCCCAACAAAGAGCGAGTCCACATTCGTCCCTAGAGCATTATAGGTATGTATCCACTCTTTTGTTTTTGTTATTTTCTTAGTATGCACTAAGGATAGTGCATCAAATTTTATTTGGGTGGTTAAGGGTGTACCACCACTAGGGGTTTGTATTATCGTGTCTCTTTTCCATTGAGTGTGCTATCATAGTAGGACCTGCATGTATACGATATTATGAATTGGTTGTGTTTGTGTTATTTTTGTTGTGGTTAATTAGGAGAGAAATAAGGAACCTTAGTCTAGTCAAATATTCATTTTTATGATTTTTTTCATACGTAAAGGATACCCTTTCTAAATTTTTTTAAACTGTGTTATATGGCTATGTGAAATTATGACCATTACTAGATTTTTTTATGACTTTAGTATTAGGAACATAATAACTATTTCTTAATATTATATGAATCAAATAAGTAGTAGTTAATTACATAACCCTGTACTATGTGAGTGTGAGGTGTTTACTTAGTTCATTTTGAGTGTGCAATCTAGAACTTGCCCGGTTAGTCCTGCTTAGGTTATGAGATGGTTCATTGGGACAAGATCACATTCCATTTTAAAAAATGGAACTTTTAACCTAAATGACTGACCAAATGAAATTAGTAGCTCTTGATCCTAAATTTGAGCCTTAAGTAGCCTATTTTCTTGTATTAACCTATTAACTTTCTTATTTTTAATTACAATAAACTTGTTTTGGTCCTGGTGCCACATTAAACATTGTAAACCTCAACCCAGGTAAATCACCTATGTTAAGGGTAGCTATCATAGGGGTGGATAGTTAGACGCGGGCATGAAAAAAGAAGTTGTGAAAAGAAAAGTACGTAGGGTTGGGTGTGGTAGATAAAAAAGAGAAAACAGAAAAGAAAATAATAATACATAGAAAGTATGAAGAAAAACCATACCCAATTTTAAATTAAATAACGAATAGTAAAATGAGAATGGTTAAGGATGGTTGAGTCTATATTACCCATATGTACCATGCCTGCCCCGAAGACTACATTACAAGCTGAGAAAAGTCCTATAGTGATCCTAGTCTAATTATCCGAAAAATTTCTTTTTGAGCGTGAGTACTTTGATGTAGTTCCTACATTGATATTCATTAATATACTGTATGAGTATGAGACTTCTTTGTCATGATAGTACATGAGTTTCATTGTTAGCTTCTATTTGTTTGGAAATGTCATTTGTATGCATGATTGTCTTTTTGTTTGGTAATATGATGCTAACACTTGATCGCTTTTTTGTAATGAAATTGTGCTATATATATCAATGGTTTTAAAAGTTGTGCACATGAAGGGGGCGGAATTTTATTTTAAATTGAATGAATTGACTGTCATGGGTATCTTAGGTTACTCTTAGTTAAACATCGTGAGAGTTTGTTTTGTTTTATGTGACTGAGGACTTGCAAACATTCTAAGGTTAGGGTGTTGATGTGCCATGGTTTCATGGAAAATTTGATGCTTAAAAAGGAATTTATTCAAGAAATTAGGTATTTTAATTGGGTATGATGTGTTTTTTAAATTGATTGTGTAGGAAAATAGGTTTTGAAGGAAAAATTGAGAAAAAGGATGAAAATCTACAAAGCGAGGAAAATTTGGAGACTCAAGAATGTGGTCCATGACTCGTGAGTGGGACTCGTGCATTGAGTTCTAAAGATGAAAGATAAGTCTAATTTCTATGAATTGATCCACGACTCGCTACTCAAACCTATGATTCATGGTTGGAAGTCTTATGTCATATACTAAGAGTAATCCTGAGCCTAATTTCAAAGATAGGGACCTAAGACCTGTGGGTCTGATCCATGACTCCAATCATGAGTTGTAGGGTGATACCGACCTAGTTCTCCTACATAGTCTAGGATAGATTTTTTTTGTATCTATAAATACTCCCATTGTGTTTTATGATAAGTTTACTCAGTTTTACATAATTTTTAGATCATTAGATACATTATTGATATTGGAACTATTGATATTGCTTTTTAGGGTTTTTAATCATTTTTAGATTTCAGTTTTTTTATCTTATTCATGTAAGTGTACATTTATGCTTTCATATAGGAATTATTCTTCCGTGATTATGATCATGCATATCTACTCCCCATAACTAGAGTTGTGAGAACCATCATGAATTAACAAAATAGGGTTAAGTGCGAAGTCAATCTATATTGGTGTGCTTCCATGTAATGGTATTTCCTTTGATTTGCATGCTATCTTAACAATTGCAAATGTTTGAAACTCACATGTATTCTAGACTTTCTTGAGAGAGGAGTTTAGATTGGAAAATCACATAACAATAGAAATTTGAAGATATCAACCTTCATCAAATTAATCTGAGCCTTAACCGAGATAGCTAATTTCGGATCACAAAACAAAGGTTATATATATATATATGTATATATATTACGACACTCTGAGTCCGAAGAAGATTAATGAAATTCATTTAACCAAGGTCCAAAGACAGTTAGGTAATACATATATTGTTCGATTTTTCGTGCAAAGCATTAGGATAGTAAGCTATTATGAATATCCTTTGGAGATATGAAATTATGATGTACACAATCCTAGTGATCGTCTCATATTGATCACAATCCAATCAACCAACAACTGTTACTGGTATAATTTACTTTTACAAACCCTTCTTTTATTTATTTTATTGCCAGTTATGTAGACAAACTCTTGATAGAATTTGGGCTTATTCTTCATGGGATAGACCCCAACCATTTTGGGTTCTATATTTGATTCATCGACTTCTTTATACTTTTGGGAGGTATAATTAGGGCGGCATCACAGAGAAACAAAGGCAGATTAGCAGGGAATAATAGAGTTAATCCAGTTTGTAACACATGCCTATGTTTTATTTCTACAATACCATTCTACCAAGGTGTATTTGGATAGGAAAAATGTCTAATAATCCCACAATTTTCCAAGTGGTTAATGAATTATGAACTAGAGAATTCACCACCCCCATCATATTGGAACATTTTAATGCTTTTAGTGATTTATTTTTCAATAATCTTTTGGAACCTAATAAACACTTCAAAGAAGCATGATTTCTTCTTAACGGATAAAGCCATGTGTATCTACTATGATCATCCACAAATAGTGCATAAAATCTGATATGTTGTGAAGACCCAATAGGTGCAAGGCTCCACATATCATAATGAATTTTCAGCAAAGGTTCTTGTTCAACTATATTTCTTAAACCAAAAGGCAATTTACAACCTATTCCCATTTGACAACTAACACAAACAGTAGGATTTAAGTCCAACAAGTGATATTGATACACTTATTTCTATATGAACATCCAAAAACCTTAGAATTTGGATGCCCAAATTTGGCATACCAAACATCACTAGAACTAAAGCTACTCCTTCTTGTCTATGTTTTTCATAACTCGAACTAGGGCCTGGTAGTGTCAGGTATCTTATGTCCTATATGGACCAGAGGTTACCCCTTTCAGCTAACCTAGTCAACACAACAAATTCAAGTGTCGGATGGATTCTTAACATATAACAAGATAGTGCAAAATAAGACTAAGGATAACTCATGAAATGTCTAAACCAATCCACCAAAACAACACACCTAAGTCCACAGTAATCCAATAAAGCCTCTACAAATCAAAAGTCAGTAAAAACTTAGGACATGCCCCCGACATTAGCCAAAAGTAGTATTTGAGACATAGAACATAAAGACCATGAAATGAATCATTCTGAAGTAAGTAAGCTCACCACTTAAATGTCAACTCATGAACCACTAGAACACTTGATCACTGAATAGAAAAAGTAGAAAAAGTTTTTGTACCGGCATCGCGTAGGGATGGAACATCCAGAGATGGTTAACAGTTTGAGTGCTAGCATTTCACTCAAGGATAGAGGAATAAAATAATGCCATCATTCAAAACCAAGGCAAATTATCATATGCAATCACATGTATACACACACACATATATATAGTGTGGGGTTGGGGAAAAAGGCTTAGCATAAACTTTGAAAACCTTAACCTAGGCTATGTAGCATAAACTTCATAACATATAGCACCCACGAGATATATGGGGCTTGCTCCTCAAGCTTGAAGGGCCCCAATGCGTGTAGCCATACGAATCTGAGAATATCCATGTTCGTATATGCCTTTATGTGGGACTCGAACCTCCCGGCATAATCAAGATGACTTAAGCACCAATGTATACAATATAGTGGACTTGTACCTCTCATTCATATATTCATTTGGGGGACTCAAACCTCCCAGCAATATAGACACCCGCACTGGCTAGTGCAGTTTTTCTAGTGTTAGTCCTTCGGACTCCACTTTCACGGTTCGGCTACACATCCCTCTTTAAATCCCAATTTAAAACATTCATTTCACATATACCTAACCATTAATCTAATTAATTACCAGAGTAATTCCATTGGTATCCTCATACCAACCTAACTCTGAAGCATACAACATGCCATAACCATTATTAATCAACTTTGGGAATCCAACCCATTGTCTACACGAAGACATCAATATAATTCAACATTTAGGGGCTTGAACCCATTCAACTAATTAAACCACCAAAGTTACAATTCAAATCAATTTATGTCCAACAAGGCCTTCCTAAAACCATTTACCAATCATCAAGATTCATAGGCCAATTCCTTAGTTCAATCACAATTCATACGTGACAAGATTCTTCTCATTGATATTTTCATAAATAGGTTGAGGGCATACCATTCTCAAACCATTATTCAAAGACCAAAGACATCAAGTCTTGTCTTAAACATGAACCATTCATTAAAACACAATCCCCATGCACCCATATGTACAAAAGTATCATCAAAACATGTATAATCATAATTTAAAACATGAGAAAACAATACTCAACATTATGCATTCAAATCCTCAAACATGGTTTCCAAAACCACCATTAATGAATTATGAATAGAGTTTAAAACACTTGATTTTTGTGAACTAACAATGAACAAAGAGTCGCAAGCCTGAGTTACAAAGATTCACAAAGAGATTTTGATCTTTAAGCTTCTAGATGATCACCTTGAAAAAACCCTAGTCCAATCTTCTTAAATATTTTTAAAGGGAGTTTAGGGTATTTTAATCCTCTTAAGTGTAGAATGAATGACCAAAAGTGTTATAAGACATGGGATCTTAAGGTCTTGGGGTGGGAAATATCTAAGAAACTCTCAACTTAAAAGCCGTTGAAAACTCACAGGTTGGTATGAGTTGACCCTTCAAGTCGTCACCATTTCATACGAGTGGTACCCTAAAACCATCACCAGAAAAGAAGGTTGGATACTATATTCTTTCCAACATACGACTCCCTTGTCCAAATAATAACATCACCATATGACTAGTACCATCAAGTTGTACCCAAGGCAGAACATCAAGGGCTCGGCACTGGACAACATACGATTGGACTTTTAACCTCTCATCACAAGACGATACGTTTCATATGGAGTGTTTAAGTCTTCCACCCATTAGGATAATTCTTTCTCAAATGGTGAGACAAGGCAACAAAAGCACAATTGAACCCCAAACGTCTGTACTCTTACCTTTAAGACAGAAAATAAGACAGTAAGGAATTAAAAACCTACCTTTAACAAAGACAGAAAATAAAGATGTTAGGTTCAACAGTTAGCTCAAGGATAAATTTCTAGAATTCTAATCAACAATTACCTCAAGGATAAATTTCCAGAATTCTAAATAGGAATGGATCCTTGGAATTTATCTCCTCCTTCTCTTCTGAAATAGCTTCCTCAGGCTTTTGATTCTACTATAGAACCTTTACCAAAGCCACATGTTTCATTTGCAATTGACAAACTAGTCAATTCAAGATCCTCATCGGATCTCCTTATAGAACAAGCAATCTAAAATCCAATGTTCTCCAAGGGAACAAACAATGACGGATCACCCATGCATTTCCGCAATATGGACATATGGAATACCAAATTAATGGAACTCATGCTTAAGGGCAAATCCAACTTAAGTGCGACACTACCAACCCTTCTCAAAATTGAGTATGGCCCAATATATTGGGGATTGAGCCTCCCATTCTTTTCAAACTGCATTACTCCATGGGAGAAACCTTTAAGAACACCCAATCTCTAGCCTCAAACTCCAAGTCCCTTTTTTTCACATCTACATAGGACTTTTGATGACTTTGGCCGGTCTTAAGCCTATCCTACATTACTTTCACTATCTCCATAGCTTGGTGAACTAAATCTGGGCCAAACATCTCTGCTTCATCAATCTCGACCACCCAATAAGAGATCTTCACCTCTTACCATACAATACCTTAAATGGAGCCATACTAATGCTAGATCGGTAACTATTATTACAAGCAATTCAATGAGGGGAAAATGGTTGAACCAACTACCACCAAAGTCAATCACATAGGCTCGCAAAATATCTTCCAAAGTATGAATAGTCCTCTCAGCTTTACCATCCGACTGCACATGAATAGTCATACTAAGACTCACTTTAGTACCCAAACCAAGCTTAAAAGATCACTAGAAATGCAATAAGAATAGAGTACCATGATATAAAATAATTAAGAGAGGCGTACCATGCAACTTTTACCACTTCTTGAAGGAATAACTTTACATAATCCTCTACAAATAAGTAGTCCCTACTAGAAAGAAGTGAGGAAAATTAGTCATCCAATCAACGATGACCCAAATGGAGTCACCGTAATTTCGCAACTATAGAAGGCCAATAATGAAATCCATATTAATTTCTTCCAACTTCCACACAGGTAGTTCAATTTCTCGGAATAGCCCACTAGGCCTTATGTACTCTATCTTCACTTGCTAACATTCCATATACTTGGCCACAAAGTTGGCTACATCCCGTTTAATGTTATTCCACCAATACATATTGTTGAGATTATGATACATATTTGTTGAACCAGGATGAACTGTATATCGCAATTCATGGGCCTCGGCCAAAATCCTTCCTCGCTATCCATCAATATTGCCAAGACATAACCTCCCTTGGTACCTTAAGATATTATCTCCACTGATCTTGAAGGCCATCACCTTCTACATACCAACATCATCACTGATTTTCATTGAGAGAGAATTTAATACCTACTTATCCTTTATTTCTGAATCAAGAGATGGTTGCACCAACTGTTTCACAAACACACCACCATTCTCAAAGTCTAAAACATGGACTCCAAGGTTAGTCTTAAGGTGAATGTACTTTACCAAGTACCACTTATCCTTATCTACACGTGATAAACTTCTCATGGACAACCTGTTAAGAGCATCAACAACCACATTAGCCATACCTAGGTTATAGTGAAGACTCATATCATAGTCCTTCAGCAACTTAAGCCACCTTCTTTGCCTAAGGTCAAGTTCTTTCTAAGTGAACACATACTATAGGCTCTTATGAATAGAAAAGATATCAACATGGACCCCATACAATAGTGGCACAAATTTTCAACACGAACACCACAGCTAACAATTCAACGTCATGAGTTGGACAGTTCTTCGCATTAACCTTCAACTGTCTAGAGGCATACACCACCACCGTACTATGCTACATCAACTAACACCCCAAACCAACCCGAGATGCATTACAATAGACCACAAATTCCTTGCACCCTCCGGTAGAGTCAAGACCACAACTGAAGTCAACTTTTCTTTTAGCTTTTCAAAGATACCCTTGCAAACATCAGAACACAAGAACTTTACCTTCTTCTGAGTCAATTTGGTCAATGGGGTAGAAATAGAAGAAAAAATCTCCATGAACCTCCAAAAATAAATGACAAAACCCAAGACGTTCCAAATATTGGTTGGAGCTGTGAGGTCTAGGCCAATTCTTAACCATAACAACCTTTCAAGGATCCATCATGATATCCTCACTAGACACAACATGACCCAAATAAGTTATGACATTTAACCAGAACTCACATTTGGAGAGCTTAGCATAAAACTGCTGATCATTCAAGGTTTGCAACATAAGGCAAAGGTGTTTGAAATGATCCTCCTTACTCTTATAGTACACCAAAATATCATTGATGAAGACAATTATGAACATATTTGGAAACTGATAAAAGACCCTATTCATCAAATCCATAAAGGCCGAGAGGTTATTGGTTAAGTCAAACAACATCACCAAGAACTCAAAATGCCCTTACAAGGTACAAAAAGTTATCTTATGCATATCCACTTCCATAATCTTGATGATACCTAAATAAAATATTGATCTTAAAGAAGAATTTGGAACCCTAAAGATGATTAAAGAGATCATCAATTCTCAAGAGAGGGTAATTATTCTTTATCGACACCTTGTTTAATTGCCGATAATCGACACACATATGAAGAAAACAATTCTTCTTACACACAAAAAACATTAGTGCAACCTTTGGGGATACACAAGGATGGATGAAATCCTTGTCTAAGAGGTCTTTCAACTACTCTTTGTTCCTTCAACTTAGCTGAAGATATTCTATATAGGGGAATCAAAATTGGATGAGTTTCTGAAACAATATCAATCCCAAGCTCAACAACCCTATTGGAAGGGACACCAAGTAGGTCACTAAGGAAGACCTCAGGAAACTTATTTACCATAGGAACAAAATGTAAGGAAGGACCCTCTGAGTTGGAATCTTTAACCCAAACCAGATAATAGAGACACCCCTTAGAGATTAACCTTTGACCTCTAAGATAAGATATAAACCTTTCCTTAGGAGCTAGGGAACCACCTTCCCACTCTATAAAAGACTCGGCAGGGAATTTAAGCATGACCTAATAGGTCTAATAGTCTAAAGAAGAGTAGCACGAGTGCAACGAGTCCATTCCCAGAATAACATTGAAGTCAACTATGTCTAACTCTATCAAGTGTACCAAAGTTTCTCTACAATAAATAGATTTTACACAACCCCTATAGACTCTTTTGATAACCACAGAGTCTCTTAATAAGGTAGAAACAGATAAAAAGTCCAACAGATATTTAGGATTGAAACCAAAATACATAGCCAAAAATGAGGTCACATAAGAGAGAGTGGACCCCGGATCAAGTAAATAGTACATATCATGGGAAAAGTTTTTCAACATACTAGTAACAATATCCAGAGATGCTTCAGACTCCTAACAAGTAGTGAGTGCATAAAGATAATTCTGACTAGTGTCGAAGCTAGAAGTGGCACCCTTTGGTTCTAAAGATTATGAAGAGGTAACATGATCCTTATTTTCCCAGAATCAACTCTAGAGGGACAATCCTGCTGCATATGCCTAATATGACCACATATAAGACATTAGTTACTCCCCTTCTTGCACTAACAATGATAAAACTAACCATAAAATCTATAAAGAGAGTAGAATGGTGCTGACTAGACCCCACTACCTACAATTAGGCACCTGGTTCCCTAGAGATATCACTACCTTGAAAACATCGGACACCTGATGGATTTGGGTAGGGAGAACTAGCCGTCAAATAGGTGTTAGGACTCCCCCAACTCTTTTTCTTAGACTACCTTTTATTCTGTTGTTGGCTCCCAGTTTGTTCTGAATACTAAAATTTCTTACTCCGCTTGTCACCAATCTCAACCTTCTTCTTTTTCTCTTCTTCGACATGTTGCATATACATAACCAATCCAGAGATGTCCGTGTCCTTTTTTAACAAGGCAACCGTACTCTCAAGAATCAACTCACGAGATAATCCCAAAGCAAACTTTCTCATCTGGTCCCTCATATTAGATACCAGTCTAATAGAATTTCAAAGTATACTCCTTAACTATCATTCTTTCTTACTTCAAGATAAAAATTTCCTTCACTTTCACCTCTCTCAACTCCTGAGAAAAGAAGTGACCAAAAAATGAACTAGAGAAATCATCCCACAAGGCAGAATCAAGATCCGTGGCTTGTGTTTTTTTAAAATTAAAACCATAATTATATCAAATCTTAACAGTTTTTAATATTTAAAACTAAATCAAATCAAATATCAAATTTTTAATCGGTTTGGTTAGTAATTTGGTTTAGTTTTTAACCAAATCTGAACACCACTACAAGTTTCAATTTAAAATCATTTATGTTTCAATAACCTTTTATATCATGTAGTGGTTCCAAAAGTAGTTCAATGTGCATACTCTTATGTTAAAATCATGTTTTATAAGATTGAGTTGAGGTTATACTAATTTTAATATCAAAATAATCAAAGTTGGGGGGAAGCCATGATCTCCATTCCAATTAACCAAGCCCATGTACCCCAATTAGTTTAAAACTATCAATTTAAACCATGAATGATTCACAAAAGTCATGGTAAAAGCAAGTTAGTAAATAACATTCAAAATCCCTCAACCCATATTCAAATCATCAATTATATCTCATGAATACAATTTAAAATACATGCTATTAGCAAAAAAAGTTTTAGAGAAGAGTAATATGCCTTTTAAGGGAAACAATTCAGAGAAAATCTTGAATCCATGACTTTGAAGCTTTAACTCTAGCTTGAGATTTATATGAAGACTTGAATTTGTTTTCCATACCCTTGATGATGAAATTGGTGAGGAAACATGGAGAAGAAACTTGAATTTGAAGCCTTGGAGGTAGAATATTTTGGAAAATAACTCTTAATTGGTGTTCTTGAGGATTTAGGAGAAGGGATTGTGTATTTGGTATGTTTTGGGATGATGAATTCACATTGCTATCAGTTGTAGGATAGTTTATGACATAAATAACAGTTTACTCTAAAAAAACTGAAGAGAAATATGAGTTTCAGTATTTCTAAAAATTGGTCTGTACCTTGGCAAAATTGCAGAGCATACGTTCCGTGCCAAGCTGAAATCATGAACCTTCACTGGTTCCTCACGTAAATACTCATAACTTTTCTCTTGGGTACTAGATTAAGGCAAAATCAGATGAGTTGGAATTAGGACTAAATTATCTATAATTTGGTAGGTCTTGAGTCCCAAAATTCAAGAATTCCAGAAGGTATATACATTCAAATTTGAACCTCGCAGGATCAACAACAACAACAACATACCGAGTATATTCCCACCAAGTGGGATCTAAAGAGGGTAAGTGTACACAAAACAAACCACTATCTTGAATGTGAGATAGAGAGGTTATTTTCGATAGACCAAAAAGGTCATTTATGAGGTTAGAACCCACAACCAAGAATGCAATAGTGCTCTTAACTCAATTTTGGTCTAAGTATTTTCTATGAACTTTCTTCACCTTTAAATAACTTTACACACTAGGTAAATGATCATGAAAATTATATTTACATCGAAATCATTGGATTCGAGTTTATACATATAGGAATAGTGGTTTGAATTCTCACCCGAAAATGTGGGGTGTTACATTATCTTCTCCTTGGAATCATTTATCCTTGAATGATGGATAGGAATCTTTTGAAGTGTTAGAAGTATGGAACAAAGTATGTAACTTCACATTAATAATTCACGCTTAAGAAAACACATATACGAATCAAAATCAAAGGGATTCATGGCATCTTTAAGTAAATTATGAATGCACGAATCAATAGACAACGAGACTAAGGTACAGCGGTGGATCTAGGACTTTAAAATTGTGGGTTCCTAATAAAATAAATTAATATGCAAAAATTATTTGTAAAAAAATGAGTAATCAAAATTTTTAATGTATATTCTTAAAGAAACAACCCATTAAATACGACATATTTAAGAATATTATCATTATAATTTTACTCGATGACTTGTCATGTTTTGAAAATGATCAATGATCGCTTCATTAGGTACAGCTTCAAATACCTAATCCTCTATTTAATAAACTAAAAAATCATTCAAAAAATCATCACCAATTTTGCTGTGCAGGTCATTCTTAATATATTTCATCAAAGAGAAAGCTCTTTCCACCGTTGTAGTCACCACAGATAATATCAAACACAACTTCAAAAGCAAATAAACAAGTCTCCATGTCTTATGAAAATTTATTTTCACCGGCGTCTCTGAAAGATCCTAAGTCTTTTCAAGTTTTAGAAATCATTATTTCATGGTGACACATAGACAATATAATTTTCAAGCTCAAAACTAAGATCCTCAAGCATGGAAGAACTAAACTCTTCCTGATAATAAATAGCCATACTATTTTTATAATAATTTACAAAAGAGTTATATGGACTTAAACTATCCATACTAAGAAGTAAATCAGTATTCACTTCATCAAAACAATTGTTAATCTCCTCAAGTTGCAAATCAATAACAACATTAAAAATTTCTACACGCAAATGATTAGAATATGTGATACTTGAACTCTTACGCTTTGAGTTTTCAAGAACATAATTCTTATACATTTTAGAAATCGCAACATCTTGCTTGGCACAAAATAAAGAAACATCCTTTATCAAAGAATCCCATTTAATATATCTTATAGATTGCAAATGTCTCTATGTGAAACCAACAAGGTTCATTGAGGTAACAATATCTTGATCTTTTCTTGACAACACTTTTAACATCAAATGCAATGTATACACAAATTCATAAGAGCTTACGTCATCTACTAATATCTTTCCCAGTAATTTCTCTTGATAATTTGAACCCTTCTTAGCAATAACTCCTAGTACATGAATAATTGAGGAGAACAATTTGATAAAGTTACACACTATTTTAAAATTAGAAGTCCAATGAGTATCTCCTGGCATTTGAAGTCCAAGTCCTTGATTCAATCCACTCCCTATATGAACTTCACCAAGCATCAATAATACTTCTAATTTTTCTGTTTGACCATCTCAAAGAATCTCCCTGCACTTAAAAGATCCTCCAACAATATTCAAAACGATAGTAAAAATATCAAAAAATTGATCTACCTCATGATGCTTCATTGCAACAGCTACAAGAATCAATTTTAATTATTGAGAAAAACAATGTACACATTATGCCAAATGAGTATCTTTCATAATCAAAATTTTAATACCATTGAGTTCTCCTTACATGTTACTAGCTCCATAATAACCATGTCCCTGAATATGACAAGAACTTAAATTATGCTCTAAAATAAAAGAATATATAACATCTTTCAGTGACCACTTAGATATATCTTTAACATAAACAACACTAAGAAATTTCTCAATAAGATTACCCTCTTTGTTGACATATCACAGAACAATGGCCATTTATTCTTTATGAGAGGCATCGTTAGACTCATAAATTAAGATTTCATAGTATTCTCCATTTAAGTATTCAACTTCAACATTTCTTTAGCACCAGAATCCACAATATCTTTTTGAATAGTTGGACAAATTATGATATTATTTTGTGGAGCATTTTCTAACACAACTTTTTTCACATCTTCCTTCCTATCCGCATACCACTTTAAAAGATCTAAAAAATTTCCTCTTCTTGTAGAATTTTCACTCTCATCATGACCTCAAAACCTTCTTTCAAAAGATATCTTGCAACATTAATTGAAGCATTCAAATGAACTCGATATTCACTTTTAGTTGTCTCATATTGCTTGTCAATAGAAGCTAATATAGATTGTTCTTGATTATTTAAATCAAGCATCATCTTGAAACACTGATTGTGACTACTATTTACATTACCCACATATTTATTAAGTCCTTCTATCCATTTATTCCAACTTCTAAAGCCATCAATTATTAAATAATCACCAACTCTTTTTACATATCCACCAAACTCAGTTTTAAACAAGTAACAACATAAGCAAAAAGGTGCGACTTTTTCAATACTATATTCTAACCATCCAAAGTATGAAGTATCAAACCAATCAGGATAAAAATGATGTAATTTTCCATCAAAATTTGTTATTGGAAAAATAAAATGCTCACCAGGACCGAAGGGCCCTTTTTAAATGTAAAATCTCCTTACTCAATCACAATGATTAGGAGAATATTCCAAAATTTATTTTCTTTTAGCAGGATCAGATTCAAGAAAACCCAAATTCAATATTTTATCTTCATCTAATGGATGAAAAGGCATTGTCAGAAATTTCAGTATGTGAAGGAGAATAAACTGAAGGAGAATCTAGAGTGATCTAAGGCTTGAAAAATTTTGTAGTCATCTTGATCTAACTTCTCAATTTCTACCTATTTAAATAAAAATAATAATGTAACAACTAACAAATAATAAACTACAACGAAATATTATTAATTATCATATTAAAAATATTAGAAAACAAAATAGATACAAATATATGAGAAAATAAGAGATGAAATTAAAATAAAATACAAGATTGTGGGAGAAGAGTACTTACGTAAAATTTAAAATTAGGAGATGACTAAAATTAAGTTTCTAGTCTTAAGGAGGAAATCAATTTTGTGTTGGGGTTATCAGTATGATTTATTACATTTAATAAAGGTTGTAGCTAAAAAAAAAAAGGAAAAGAAACTGAGTAGTTTATTAGAAATAAAAAAGAAAGGGATTTACATTACAAAAACTCAACCTTTTATTTTATTTTAAAATAAAAAATAAAAAAATATTAATCAAAAATAAAACAAAAAAAATATGTGTACCAAAAAGGGAAAGGCTTAGGCTTTAATTTATTTAAAAATATAGGTTGAAAAGTTTTCTAAATATAGGGGCTAAAAAGAAGACAAAAAAAAAAACTTGCCTTTTTTAAAAACATAGGCTGAAAATCCTTCTAAAATTAGGGGCTGAAAAGAGAGAAAAAAAGTCCACAGGGTTCGAACCTATGTTGATCGCCACAAATACAATGCTATAGGTTTCTCTCTACCCCTAAGACATCCATCAATTTAGATGTGGGTTCTCACCTTATAATATTTATAACTTTTAAAAAATTTTCTCATTAAATTATTTGTCTTAGGGTAGCGGGTGTGGATTTCCGGTAAAAGACCCAAAGCCCCTCACCCAAGTGAGAAAATAAAAAATGGACAAATATTAACAACTCAGAGTGGCATGCTGCCTATCACGAAGGATAACCTTTGTGCCACACCACTTATCGCAGAGAGTAGTCTCCGTGATACGACGCTATCGCAGAGGCTCTGTAACGCTGCAAAATTGGGTCCCGAGACATCACACGGTCTTACGGTCATAAGTGACCCTAAGCTAACCTTTCTACTGGCACATCTCATAAGCAACTAAATAAAAAGTACAAGTATATATGTAAATCAGCGAAAAATAACTCTTTTTGAATTTGATCAATACAATGCTAAAGTTACGGGATTTCAATCCTGTCTTTGCAACCATAACTGAAACAAAATGCATCAACTTCTACTGACTGTCTATGAAGCCTCTACTAGTACTGACTGTAGGCAGCCGGGTCATGAATCCCAATTACCCCAACTCAATACGACTGAATAAAGAAAATACAACACTTCTCGAACTATATGACTAACTCAAGCCCTTGAATCAAAAGGACTCATCGCCTGCTGATTGGATGCTGCAAACTGATTGGATCTGAAGATGTACACTATACCTTGTACCTACATTCCGAGAAAATATAGCCCACATACAAATATGTGGGTCAGTACCATGAAAGCGTACCAACCATATGGGGGTGCAATGAATATATAAAATCATATCTTAATATCATCACAGTTTATAAAATTATGCATGCTGATATAAATAACTCACTTAGCTCGAATTAAAATCATCATAATCTTAAGAGAGTAAAATTTATTGGGTGAAACATGTGATTCATCATAATAAATCTCATTTCACTGCCATCTCGATTCCAAACCATCAAAGCAATCAAATCTCATAACAATTCTCTTTGGGATATTTGTTCATTAAATCTTTTGAAAACAATGACTTTCTTAAACTCAGTACTTCAAACAAATATGTTTTCATCTTATATAGAAGAATAAGACTTTTCATATTAGATAGGAGAATACACACACACACATTGGAGATCTCATAACCGACATAAACCATGTGAGACACATGGAGTCCAACGTACAACCCACGTTGGGGAGAGCCTTCCTATGCTTGCCATCGGAGTAGGACTATAAGTATCAAATCCAAAAACTAGTGATCACTATATATAATCTGCCTCAATTCCGGCTCCTACGGGGGCACGTAGTTCTATGGAAGTACCAACATAGCTATACCTCCAACTCGGTGCTAAAGACTACTCTCGGACTTAGCTCAGATCTTTTCAAAGAAAATCCACCACAAAATAATTCAGCAATTCTTAATGGGGCCATAATGCTACCCCTTTTTCATAATAAATCAAAATATGGATTTCTTTTCTCATTCGAGTTCAAAAATAACTCTTTTAAGACCAAAAGGTCAAATCATTCAAATCTCAAGGTCTGCATAACACATTACTTTCTCAAAAATCATAATTCTCAAATAGGATTCAAAACCCATATATCAATACTTGAGCAAAATATTTCAAGATTCACACTTTAGGTAGAAAACATGTATAATTCATATGAAAATCTGGAGATTCAACTTCAAATATGATATTAACATCAAAACTCAAGGAACTTATCTTCAAGACATCATAAAAATATAATACTTTTTGAACAAGAACGTCGGATAATAGTGTCTATCTCAAATTAATATCAAAGCATGTAAAATCATAAATGTTTGTCAAATAATAAATATTTTGGGCATATGAACAAAAGGATGTTCTTGTTGAAAAACTCGACATACCTTTAACTTGAAGCTTTGAATGAACTCTTGACCTTGAGACTCTATTCGTGAAAATAATGAGTGTTTCTTGTAGCCCTCGGAATGGGAATTCTGAATCTTGAAGAATTATTGAAAACTCATGGTTGAAAATTGAGATATTTGAATTTTTAGGTTGAAACCCTAATGAATGTTCTTGGTGATTTTGAGAGAAAGTAAACTTATTTTGGTGTTATGGGAGTTTAATCCTGTGTTATAGGCATATATAGGGGTATTTTTGGCACTTGGAAGTGAGGTATGCGACGCATTACTTATCGCACACATTTAAGTATGCGCCGCATTGCTTATCGCACACATTTAAGTATGCGCCGCATTTCTTATCGCACCCATTTAAGTATATGCCGTATTTCATATCGCACACCTATTCCAGTAGCCATGTGCGATTAGTTAGGCGACACACTCTACTTCGCATAGCCATAACTCTTTGCTCGGGTGTCGTATGTTGATGAAATTGGTATCGTTTGAAAGCTAATTCAATTTTCTACAATTTAATAGGTCTTGGGATGAAAAATTTCATGTATATTAAGATATATTTACATTTGAAGTTGACCCTTGTAGAATCAAATGTCAAAAGTTTGGATGAATCAATTGGTCTTAGCTCAACTTTGTTCTAGGTCATTGCTATGAACATTTTTCACCTCTAAACTACTCCACATACTAGGATAATGATCATAAAACTTGTATTTATGTGAAAATAACTTGGATTAGAGCTTAGACGCGCAGGAACGGCGGTGAGAATTCCAACACATTCGTCCTCGAATGTTGATAATTAACCTGAAACACAGAGGAATCTTAGTCTTCAAGTCATCATGTGTAACTGATAGAACTGAATCACTGGACCTTAAGAATAATGAGCTACTGAACTGGTCTACAAGTGCATGAATCCTCAAGAAAATTAACTATATGGCTAATATAGAAATGAGAGTGTCAACTTATGAGTAACCATTACTTTGCACTGGATCTAATCTTATGATAAAGGATGAGAGGTTTATGACATGAAAACTCAGGGAATTACAACATCACCCTCTTGGGGTCGTTCGTCCCCGATTGATAATAATTTGATGAAAATACTAGGAAGAGACTGTGATACTACACAGGATACTTACGAATTGAATCATGACTTGATATCTGAAACTGAAACTGATGCATGAACTGAGCTGAATTCATAGTTTAATTGGACACAAACACATTGCCTCTTGGAATGTACATACGTATAAGACTGCGGATAGTAAGACTAGCTGGAAAATTAAGAATCTATAGTAGCTTATCTCCTTGCGTGCTAAAATACACTGCAAGCTATATAGACTGGATCATACTGATTACCCATACTCAAATGGAGTATTTCTTCAGCACTTTTCTACGAAATTCTATTGACATTAGGGAGCAAAGAATTCTGGGCATGCTCTGAACAAGACATTTGGCTAAGGAATTACAACATTGATATAACTCTATAGCATGGAATATAATTATATAACTCATAAACTAGGATAGGATTGCTAGGCCGTAGGCAATGCAACTTCATAATTTCAAGCTTAGCATCACTTCTCAAATGCTCTCTCAACTATACAATTCCCCTTAAATACCATACTCATTTGATTCAATTTATAATTCTCATATTGGCACTACTAAATCTTTCTACTAAGGTCTAAACTAAACTAAGTTCTCTCACCATGATCAAGCCTAACACTAAATCACAATATACAACATGCCAAACCACAATACTAATCTAAACCACAAGGTTCAATATTTTATATCTTCTTAGAGCTCACACCCTAAGAATAACATGCCTTACCACTTCAATGACTAATTTAAAATTGTTGATATGGATTCACTAGTGCATATTGCATACATCATCTTACACCCAACATTACATTCAAGTCTATCATTAAAAACTATATATAACTTTAAGGCAAATACCCCTAAAGGCATACTCCACATATTCTTGAGATTAAGCCATAATTTCATAATTCTATTATCTACACATGAATGCTAAACTAACAAGAATAAACTAATTTCGAACTTACCGACTTCATTCTTGAACAACCCATCCATATGCCATTCTTAATTCCTAGTTTCAATAATCATCATCAAAGACTTACACTCTCATTTGCAACCATATCTACATCTCTAATCACACAATCATAACCTACCAAGATCACACTTCTATACTTATATTTTCCCCAAATCATGAGAGTAAAATAATACTAAAAAGACTCAACATCTTTAATCATAACTCCTTAACTTAGTTATCAAGAACAACATTAATTATCTAACTAGCCTTTCTCCACCTAGCAACTCAACGTTACTACTAACCATACAATATCCAATAATCCTAAAAAATAATGCATCCCCATAGCAACTTGGGCACTCCTCTACACCATACTTAATTACGAACAGATGATCTTATACTCTTGCATACACTGTTCAGGCCTACGAGATCACTTCGATGTAACTAGCATCAATAACCGAACCATCAATGTTCAAACTTAATGTCTAGAGCTAAACATGATTTACAACCCAATCTCACACATAATTTTCACTTCAAAACTATAGAACATAGCATTAAGAAAAACTAGTACATAATGACAATCGATCATAATCATGTGGCCTATCTTATTCCTAGTCTATTAACACATCCTCCTTCTTTACATCATTACTGTTTACCCATCTTCACACCTAAATTGCTTTCATAGCTCTATAAATTTCAACTAAACTTCCTCTTGCAATCTCAGGAAAGCCTAAATTAACAATACTCAACCACAAGTACTTCTATCAAAACCTATACTTTCCTAGCACAACAAATACCATCAATAACTCTTTTCATAGTTCAAGCAAACAACAATCCACCTTAACTAATAATCTCCTTCTCTAACTTCACTAAACTAACAAACAAGGGTATATAACTTCATTACTAATTCAATCATAAGCAAAAATTCAGCTATACATATTCAATTAATTGCCCTTACAACCATTCTTGCCACTACACTTCTAAACCCACAAGTCCAACTAACGCAAGACTTTCAACTAAACGTTACTACTTCTTTCACTACACAGAAACCCATACTTTCAACTAACACTAGAACAACAAGTTGCTAGTGAATCAAAATAGGCCTCACACGGCTTCACTAGACTTTGGTTTTGTGTTTTGTTTAAGAAAATTATATGAATAACAAAGCAACTATGCTAGTGAATTGAAATAGGCCTCACACAGCTTCACTAGACTTTGATTTTTCAAAAACAAAATGATAATAAGATTACATAATACAAGAGATAAAAACATAACACACAACATTCAGCGAACTAAGAATACACCTTACTCTGTCTTAATTAAATAACTCACAAGAACAAGGGTATAACTTCAAATCTGATGGACTTATAACACACTAGAAGGCTCCTATCAAGCCACTTTATGAAACTTCTGAAACTTATGCTAGCAAATATAAGAGCATTATCTGGGGAGGAAATTGGAACTTACCGAACATGTTACCTAAAGAAAAGTACATAGATAGAGAAGTATAGATTATCATTATGGATTTTGAGGAGAAATTTGAAAGCAAATCTGACTTAGGCTTTGTGCACGATTTCTACAGGCCTGATAAAGCACTTCAATTTTCGAAACTCAAAAGTACTGATAGGATACTTTCTAGCTCTCTTAAAGTCCCATAACTATCTATGGAGAATGAAGCTCAACTGTTTCTAATACCTTGGAAATAAGGCAGAGATGCCCTGACTAGAGTAAGATGAGAATCTGTATAAGAAAATAAGTTTCTTGGAGAACTTTTCTATAGCACGATTTAAGACTTAAAAGAATGGAGATATTTCCAAAACGCCCTATAGCCTCTCAAAGAAAAGTACAGACGTCTCTGTACCATTCCACAAGACACTACAAGATACGGCTTCACAGACACCTTAGGACACTTGAACTCTGTGCTCTGATACCAAGTTTGTAATGCCCCAAAATCAGGTCCTGAGATGTCACACGGTGCTTAGGGTCACAAGTGACCCCAAGCTAACCCTTCTACTAGCACATCTCATAAGCAACTGAATAAGAAGTACAAATATATATGCAAATCTGCGAAAAATAACTCTTTTTGAATTTGATCAACAAAATACTAAAGTTACGGGATTTCAATTCTACCTTTACAACCATAACTGAAACGAAATGCATTAACTTCTACTAACTATCTGTGAAGCCTCTACTAGTACTGACTGTAGGTAGCTGGGTAATGACTCCCGATTACCCTAACTCAATATGACTGAATAAATAAAATACAACACTTCTCGAACTCTATAACTAATTCAAGCCCTTGAATCAAAAGGACTCATCAACTGCTGACTGGATGCCGCAATCTGACTGGATCTGAAGATCTACCCTATACCTTGTACCTACATTCTGAGAAAATGTAGCCCACATACAAATATGTGGGTCAGTACCATCAAAACATACCGAGCATATTGGGGTGCAGTGCATATATAAAATAATATCTTAATATCATCACAGTTTAAAAAATTATGCATACTGATATAAATGACTCACTTAGCTCGAATTAAAATCATCATAATCATAAGAGAGTAAAATATATTAGGTGAAACATGTGAGTCATCATAATAAATCTCAATTCACTTTCATCTCGATTCCAAATCATCAAAGTAATCAAATCTCATAACAATTCTCTTTGGAATATATGTTCATTAAATATTTTGAAAAAAATGACTTTCTCAAACTCAGTCTTTCAAACAAATATGTTTTCATCTCATATAGAAGAATATGACTTTTCATATTAGATAGGAGAATACACACACACACATTGGGAGATCTCATAACCGACATAAACCATGTGAGCCACATGGAGTCAAATGTACAACCCACGTTGGGGAGAGCCGTCCTCTCCTTGCCATCGGAGAAGGACTATAAGTATCAAATCCAAAAAGTAGTGATCAGTATATATAATCAGCCTAAATTCTGGCTCCTACGAGGGCACGTAGTTTTAGCGAAGTACAAACACAGCTATAGTTCCCACTTGGTGCTAAAGACTACTCCCGAACTTAGCTCAGATCTTTTCAAAGAAAATCCACCACAAAATAATTCTACAATTTTCAACGGGAGCCATCATGCTACCCCCTTTTCATAATAAATAAAAATATGGATTTCTTTTCTCATTCGAGTTCAAAAATAACTCTTTTAAGATCAAAAGGTCAAATCATTCAAATCTCAAGGTGTGCATAACATATTACTTTTACAAAAATCATAATTCTCAAATAGGATTCAAAACCCATATATCAATACTTGAGCAAAATATTTCAAGATTCACACTTTATGTAGCAAACATGTATAATTCATATGAAAATCTGGAGATTCAACTTCAAACATGCTATTAACATCAAAACTCAAGGAATTTATCTTCAAGACATCATAAAATTATAATAGTCTTTTGAACAAGAACGTAGGATAATAGTTTCTATCTAAAATTCATATCAAAGCATGTAAAATCATTTATCTTTGTAAAATAATACAAATTTTAAGCACAAGAATGAAAGGATGTTCTTGTTGAAAAACCCCACATACCTTAAACTTGAAGCTTTGAATGAACTCTTGACCTTGGGACTCTATTCGTGAAAATAATGAGTTTTTCTTGTAGACCTCAAAATAGGGATTCCGAATCTCGATGAATTATTGAAAACTCATGGTTAAATCTTGAGATATTTGAATTTTTAGGTTCAAACCCTAATGAATGTTCTTAGTGGTTTTGAGAGAAAGTAAACTTATTTTGTTGTTATGGGAGTTTAATTCTGTGTTATAGACATATATAGGGGTGTTTTTGGCACTTGGAAGTGAGGTATGCGGCGCATTGCTTATTGCACACATTTAAGTATGCGCTGCATTGCTTATCGCACACATTTAAGTATGTGCCGCATTGCTTATCGCACACATTTAAGTATGCACGGCATTGCTTATCGCACACCTAATCCAGTAGCCATGTGCGATTGGTTAGGGGATGCACTCTACTTCTTAAAGCTATAACTCCTTGCTCGGGTGTCGGATTTTGATGAAATTGGTATCTTTCGAAAGCTAATTCAATTATCTACAATTTGATAGGTCTTGGGATGCAAAATTCCATGCATATTAAGAGATACTCACGTTTGAAGTTGGCCCTTACAGAATCGAATGTCAAACTTTGGATGAATCAATTGGTCTTAGCTCAACTTTGTTCTAGGTCATTGCTGTAAACATTTTGAACCTCTAAAGTACTCCATAGACTAGGATAATGATCATGCAACTTGTATTCATGTTAGAATCACTTGGATTAGAGCTTAGATGCGCAGGAACAATGGTTAGAATTCTAGTATGAAAATATGGGGTATTACAAGCTTACTGCCTTGGAATTTAAAAATTGCTCTGAAACACTTTTAAAAGTTTTGAAACTTTTTCAAGACACCTTTTTAACCTCCCTAATGGGCATGGCTGTATGAAACGTGATCATTACAACGTAATAAATGAAATTTCTTCTAGGAATCCTCGATGTGATTATTTTGATGCATGACACGAAATAAGATTTAGCGGGACATAAGAATACAACCATTCCCTACTTCCAATGATATATCTCATAGGCCTCAAATATACAAATACTCCCCAACTATAAATTCAGATATGAATACCACACTTCACCATTTCAATCTTAAAATTTTCCCGCTAAACAAATCACTACAATAGCTTGAATCTAAATGGACATTGCTTCCATATTAAAGCCTAATACGGAGTTAAAAGGTTCTAACATAAGCTGCAGGGCTTTATACCTTACATCCATCAAAGAATACTACACTTTATTATTACTACAATCACACAACATCATGTCTTAATCAATGAGTATTTGCCATATAACACACTGATTTGTGTATCTATCAATCACAACATTCAAGCCTACCTTTACTACACCCATTTTATGGATCTCCCCATCAAAAACTCAACAACCTCTATCTCCTTCATAAATGTTTTTACTTCATATTCCCCTCCTAACTATTTCACATAACAAAAGTTTCATCTCACTCTGCCCGCTTCATCTATAACCTTAGTTCGAGTAACCACACCAAAATTTTACAGTAAAAATCATTAACTCTCTAATCTAAATCACTACTATCTTTCTATAACCACTATTATTCTTACACAAGGAGAGTAACTGAGGGAATAGAGTTCAAGCTTCAGAGATAGGAGTGATGATATTTAATTATAACATAGATTTGATGTAATACTCAAGGTGGGTTCTATGATGTAAGGTATGATCCAACAAGCACGAAGGGATTCACATATCAAAACACTTCGATCATAATTAAAGGGTCAAGACATTAACACATGTTATATAGAGAACTAGAAAATTAGGCATAGACACCATTTGAATATGTAGGATGTTGGTAGAATGTCCCCTTAAACTGAAATAGGAGAAATTTTCTAGAGTAAGAATAGATTTATCATGACTCATCCTTGAATCTCACAAACACGGGAAAATTCACAGTTGCATCATCTCCCCCTTAGCTCAAAGGTCACTTTCCTAATCTTGAAAGTATATCCCCTTAATAAATCTATACGCACAACACTCCAAATAGTGGGGGAGGAGGTATCACTATTCACAAGAACAAAAACTCCCCTTGACAAATTTTATACAAAAAAACTAAATTCTTTCTAGGACACCTTCTTAAGGGATACTAATCTTAACTTCCTCCAACCTTCAAAGAATCGCCTTATAACTAACATTTTCATGGGAATAGACACTCGTGGTTCATGAAACATAACACTCCATTTACAAATCCTTAGAATACTAGCATTACACCTCTAATATCATAATCTCATAACATAAAAAAATTATAAAACTATAGCAAGAGTCACATAGTCTATCAACTTCTCCCCCAATTCAGCTCTGCATAACACCATATAACAACTCCCTAGACTTATCCATACTAAGGAATTTAAGAATATAATCTAGGCACACATGGAACTCATAACTCAAGACCGAGTACACTTTATTCTTATAAACCAAGTCTCTTATCCATCTAATGATTTAGCCACCATTCTACTTTAACACTAGAACTTATGCATATATCACAATTACATACTCCAATATTTCATAAGTCATCAACCTAAACTCTTTCACATATTATATGAAACCGACTAATTCACTTCTACAAATATTGCATCAGAATTCTTGAGATAACATTCTTATCACAACAATCGATATCTTTACATTTAGTGTATAGCAACAATCATGTAACTACAAGGATATATTCTACAATAAATACTAGTCCATCAAATATAGAAATCAACCTAAATTCCTTATTTAACTTAAATACAACTCACAAGCGCATTCCTCTTCCCCATGTTACTACTACACCTTAAAATTTACTACTTATCTTCTCACTAACTAAACAAACTTGCAACTACTAGATAAAAATCAAGGGACCCTTAGTCTATTAAAACCACCTAATAAGGATAGTCGATATTAATCTTGTTACCTAATCCATTATGGTATATGAAACATTCAACTTCGCACATTACACCCGCTTACCCATGCATACACCCCAGCTATCTTTCAAATTCCATAAATGCCACCGAGTCCCCTTTTTATAAGATCTCCCGAAGTGAATGCTAAATTCATGAATCATAAGCCTAATAATTCTCCATTCACAACCTATGATTTTTTCACTACTACAACATCTAGTCCTCATAAGATCCTTTCTTATTTCAACTAAAGATCCAAACATTATAACTAACCACTCTCTTTTACCGACTACCATAAGAGAGTATTACTTAACTAAAACTATAAGAGCATACCTGTCACAACTCGAACTAGGTCTTGGTCGTGATGGGTATCTCAAGTCCACTGAGGACTGAAAACCATCCCTTTTACATACATAAATGGGATATAATACCCTTTGCTGCGCCTGAAATCCAAACATATAACAAGATATAAAGGTGATAATTCTAAGACATCTAAGAATGTCAAAAATAATACCCAATCAAAAGTAATATCCACAAAGCCTCTAATAATACTAGAACAATATAAGTCGGGACATGCCTCCGACCCTGACAATGACAATGACGATGCTAATATTAATGTAAACTCTTAAATTCTAGTTTATGAAATAATTTGAACTATTTAATTCAAGTTTATGAAAGAAAACTGATGGAATGATAAAGTCTTCCAGAGAATGGAAGCTCACCACCTCACTAAATTGCCTTAGGACACTAAATTGCATGGGTATACAACACCCGATAACGGTTAGTGGGTTGAGCACTAGCATGTAACTCAGGGATAAGGAAAAGTAATGACAATTCAAAATCCACTTCAACTCAATGTACAAGTCACATACATGTATGCATATATATACACACATATTTTTATAAAATACTGGGATAGGGAACAAGGCTTAGCATGCATTCTTAAAATCTTAACTTGGGCTATGTAGGGTAACCGTCATAATAGTACCCATAGGATATATGGGCCCAGCTCTCCCCCTAGTTGGGCCTTAGTGTGTACAACCGCACGAACCAGAGAATAATCTTATATATATGCACGGGGGACTCAAACATGCCAATCATATACTAAGGTGACTTAAGAAACCAATCATGTAATGTTTTATGGAGGACTCAAACCTCCCAATCATATAATAAGGTGGACTCAAACCACCCCATCATAAGCATAGGGACTCGAACGCTAGGCTCTTTTGACCCTCGCGCAAACAACGTAGTTCCTAATTTTGATGTCTCGAGACCGCCACTTTCACATCCGAGCTACATAACCCTCTTTTAAGCCCGATTAAAATATTTATCACAGATTCCTCTTTATTGAACTATAATAAACATTTAGTATACACTATTGGTATTGTCTTACAAACTATACTTGCAAGGTAACATCACCATAACATTTCTATTCCATTAACTCGAGAAAATAACTCCTTTTGTTCATTAATACAAGGTGGGGGAACACCAACTCCTTTTGTTCACTAAATCAGTACATCATGTTTCAACAACCCTTTTACATCATGCAATTGTTTCGAAAGTAGTTCAATGCTATTTTACTCATACTCAAAACCAGTTCCACAAAATTAGGTTGCGGTTATTACTATTTCAATTATCAATATTCACAAAATTTTAGGAAACCACATTCTCCTAGTTTATTCACCATGACCATACACCCCATAAGTTCAAAAACCATAAATAAAGAATGAACAATTATATGTAAACCATGGCAAACATTATTAAAAAAAAACATTCAAAACACTCAACCTATGTTCCAAAACAAACATCAAAACCACATGGATAACTATTTAAACACATGCTTTTATAAAGTAATAGTTGGGTAAGAGTAATATGTCTGAAATATCAAGAGTTATGGAGAGAATTTTCCCTTTGGAGCTCTAATTGATCAACTTCTTCAAAACCCTAAGCATGTTAACATTGAAGAATTGGGAGTGTATTAGAAGTTATTTGATATTTTTAGAGTTATAATGACACCCTAAAGGGGTTTTAAGTTATGGGCAATGATTTTAGACAAAGGAGAAATGGCCAAAGTGCCCTTAATGAAAGGCTAGAAAAATATCACCAATGACTGCAAATAACTATACGACTTATAAGGACACGTTACGGCTCTTCAACATGAGTCGTAGTCAGGACAGTAACTGAAGGACCCTTCTCTGGTGACCCTAGAATTCACACCATATGAATCATCAAGTGACCATATGACTTATAGGGTGAAAGTTGTAGTCAAGACAGAAATATTTCAGGCTCACTTTGGTTTGGCTATGGATGGGACCATATGATTTATTTAGTGTCGTTATGATTCGTTAGGAGTCGCTCGTAATCAAGACATTAACTTAGCCTACCTTCCCTAGACACTCTAAGATTGGGGTCATATGACTCACAATTACACTTTACGACTCGTAGGGTGAGTCGTAGTCAGGATAGTGTGTTCAAAAACTCAAAATTTTTAGTAGACAACACTTGGGGCATCACATTCTCCCCCTTTAGGATCACTTACCCTCTAATAACGGCGCAAGGCATCCATTAGCACGATTTAACATAGAAACACACCTACACTTGCCTTTACAAACACAAGAAACAAAGATGATGAGGAAAACACAATTTTCTTTAACAAAATTTGAAAACAAAGATGGAAAGATTAACACATACCTAAAGATTGAGTATTCGGAATGGGAAAAAAGAATGGGTATTTGGATTTAATGTCCTCTTTATCTTCCTAAGTAGCTTCTTCAACTTTATGATCCCTCTAAAGAACCTTTACCGAAGCCACATGGTTTTTCTACAGTCGACGGACTTGCCAATCCAAAATCTCAACTGGGACTTTCTCTTAAGATAATAAATTCGAAACAACAACACTCTCCAAAAGAACTACCAAGAAAGGATCACCCACACACTTATTTAACATCAAAATATGAAAGAATAGATGAATGGAACCCAAGATCGGAGGCAAATCTAATTCATAAGCTACACTACCCATATGCTTCAAAATTTGATATAGACAAACATAATGGGGATGAGCTTTACCTTCCTTCAAAACAGCATCACTCCCTTCATGGGAGACCTCTTTAATGGACACCAAATCATCCAAATCAAATTCCTAGTCCCTTTGCCTTATATCTGCATAGGACCTTTGGCAACTTTGGGTAGTCTTAAGCCTATCCCAAATCACCTTTACCTTCTCCATGGCTTGGTGAACCAAGTAGGGACCATATAATCTATTCTCGCCAACCTCAAACTACCTAATAGGAGACCTACACCTTATACCATAAAAAGCCTTGAAAGGAGCTATCCAAATACTTACATGATAGCTATTGTTATACACAAACTCTATGAGGGTGGAAAGTGATGCAAAGGTTAACCTTAGTTCCCAAACCTCTCTAGAAAGAACACCAAACGTATAAAGATAACTGAGTATCACAATCAGATATAATAGAAACAGGAGCACCATGCAACTTGACGATTTCCTTACTAAACAACTTTGCATAATCCTCAGTAAAGTAATTAGTCCTCACATATAGGAAAGGAGCAGACTTAGTAATCCTATCCACGATGACCCAAATTAAATTAAATAGATGGAGGGACCACTGAAGATAGCAACGAAACCCATATTAATCATTTCCCACTTCTATTTAGGAAAATTAATCTCTTGAGATAATCCATCAAGTCTCAAGTGCTCCACCTTTACTTGTTCAAAATCCATACACTTGGCCACGAAATTTACCACATCCCGCTTCATGTTATTCCACTAATAAATCTCTTTCAAATCATGGTACATCTTCATCAACCCAGGTTGAACAGTGCACCTCGACTCATGAGCCTCTGCCAAGATCCTCTCTCACAGTCCATCAACATCGAGGATACATAACTTACCTTAGTATCTCAAGATTTCATTGCCACTAATCTCAAAAACCATCACTTTCTACTACCCACATCACCTTTAATCCACATCAAGGTAAGGTCCAAAACCTACTTCTCTTTTACCTCAACACTAAGGGATAACTTTACCACCTCTTTTACTGTCACACCTCTATCCTTATAGTCTAAGAGAAGGACTCTAAGATTAGCCAACTGGTGAATATCCTTCACCAATTCCCGCTTTTCCACCTCTACATGATATAAACTCCCATAGACAACCTATTAAGAGAATTAATATCCATGTTAGCTTTACTTGGATGATAGTCAAGACTCATGTCATAGTCCTTGAGCAATTCAAACCGTCTTCTTTACCTGAGACTCAACTCTTTCTAGGTGAGAACATACTGTAAGCTCTTATGATCAGAATAAATATCAACATGAACTCCATAAAATAATGGTGCCATATTTTCATGGAAAACACCATAACCAATAATTCTAAGTCATGCGTTGGGTAATTCTTCTCATGAACTATTAACTATCTAGAAGAATAGGACACAACCTTACCATGTTGTATCAACACATAACCTAGTCTCACATGCGACACATCATAATAAGCTACAAAAACCTCTGTACCCTCCTCTAGAGTCAAAATAAGAGCCAAGTTAACCTATCCTTCAACTCCACAAAATACTCTCATAAGTATCCGACAATAGGAACTTTACCTTTTTCTGAGTCAACTTGGTTAATGAGCCAACAATAGAAGAGAAAATTTCCATAAACCTCCTATAATATCCGGCCAAGCCAAGAAGTTCTGAATGTTATTTGGAGTCATGGGTCAAGGCCACTTCTTAACCACTTCAACCTTATATAGATCCACCATGATCCCCTTACTAAACACCACATGGCCCAGATAGGTCACATTGTTCAACAAAAACTCAAAATTAGGGAATTTAGTATATAATCGATGATCCTTAAGGGTCTGCAATACTACATGAAGATGATTGGCATGATCCGCCTTACTCTTAGAATAAACTAGGATGTCATCAATAAACACGATGATGAATAAGAACAAAAAGTGATGCAATAACTAATTCATAAGATCCATAAATATTGCCGATGCATTAGTCAAATTGAAGGACATCACCAAAAACTTAAAATGACTATACTGGGTTTGAATTTTGGCAGTCTTAGGGGTAT
>NC_061120.1:84133145-84162267 GCF_002878395.1 Capsicum annuum | reverse complement strand
GGTATCCACCTCTCTAATCTTAAAATAATGATAACCCGACCGAAGGTCAATCTTAGAGAAGCACTCGGCAATATGAATCTGATCAAATGGGTCATTCTTCCTAGGAAGAGAAAACTTATTCTTAATTGTCACCTTATTCAACTGAAGATAATATATACATATTTAAAGGGACCCATTTTTCTTACACACGAAGAGCATAGGAGGACCCAGTAGGGAAACACTACGACTAATCAAACCAAGAAAGTATTTCAACTTTTTGTTAAGTTCTTTCAACTGATCCTGAGCAATTCTATAGGAAGGGATAGAGATGGAAAAAGTGTCCGAAAGAAGATCAATCTAAAAATCAATCTCTCTGTAGGGAGGAACACCAAGAAGATCATCGGAGAATACTTCGGGAAACTTATATACCACAAGGATAGATTGCAATGAAGGAACCTATGAATTAGAATCTTTAAATCAGACCAAATAATAAAGATATCCTTTGTAAATCAACTTTTGGGCTCCAAGATAAGAAATGGACCTTTCCTTAGGCACTAAGGAACTACCTTCCTACTCAATCAATGGTTCATTCAAGAATTGAAAGCTGACCCTTCGGATCCTGCAGTCAACAGACTTATAGTAAAAGTGTAACCAATCCATCCATAAAATTACATCAAAATCTAACATGTCCAAATCTCACAAATCCACTAATGTCTCCTACCACTGATAGATACCATACGACTCCTATAGACTCTCCTAGGCACAATAGAGTCACCAATGGGGGTAGCAAAGTAAAGGGGTCAAAAATACACTCGAGACTAAATTCAAAATCATTAGCCACATAAGATCTCATATAAGAAAGAGTAGACCCCGAATTAAGCAGACAACACACATCACAAAGAAAGAGTTCTAATGTACCAATGAAAACATCTGGAGATACCTTGAATTCCTGGAGAGTGAAACGAGCATAAAGGTGATTACGACCAGAGCCAAAGCCAGAAGTAGCACCCTTTGGTATAGGAGTTAAAGATGTGGCAACAGAAACCTTAATAGCCCTAGAAGCAACCTTGCATGAGGGATAATCCCATTGTATGTTACCCCATTGACCATACTTAAGATACTTATTTTTCCCCTCTACAAAAAATCCACGATGCATCTACCCAATGAATTAACAAGAGGGATAAATATGGCTGACTAAGCTCTACTAGCCTGACACTGGCCACCCTGTGCCCTAAATCCACTATTGCTTTAAAAATAACGATCACCGGATGACTTAGTATATGGAGAGATTTTCGTATAATAGGAACCAAAATTTGCCAACCTCTTCTTAGACCACGCCTACCGTTACCACCACTATTTTTCTAACCTCCACCCTGATCTGAGTACCAAAACTTCTTACTGTGTCTCTCTCTAATTTTTGCCTTCTTTTTCTTATCATCCTTCACTTATTGCATTTACACCACCAACCTAAAAATGTCCATGTAATTGTTCAACAAGGCAGCCTTTCATTCCAACACCAAGTCACAGGACAACCCAGAAGCAAACTTCCTCAGCCTTACTCTCATGGAAGATACTAACTTAGGAGAGTAATAACAGAGGTGGTGAAACTTGAAGGCATACTCCTTAATAGTCATCCTACCTTGTCTCAAATTTAAAAACTCCTTGGTCTTTGCTTTCCTTAACTCTTATGGAAAGAAAGAGTCAAACAAGACACTAGAGAAATTATCCCACAAGGCTACCTCAACATTGTCACCTGTTGACTGATCCCACTCCTCATACCACTGATACGCCATATTCTTTAGTTGATATGCAGCAAAATCCACACCCTCAAAGTCAGAAGCATGCATAACTAGGAAGATCTTCTCCATTTTATCTATGAATCCTTGAGGATCCTCCTCAACCATAGAGCCAGCAAAGGTCGGTGAATAAAGCCTCATAAATTTCCTAACATGAGTAACCTCAGAACAACTCACAATTGTACCAATAGGACCTGACTGATGTGACTAAGATGTCACTACGTGGGTAAACAGATGAATAGATCGGTGAAACTCAACATCAGAATTGTCTCTTTGGGGCAATAGGGCATGATCATAATCATCCCAAGAAGCTTGAGGTGCACTATTAGGATTTTGTGGAACTCCATTGGGGTAGTACAATTAGGAGTGGGAGACCTAGATCGGGTCTGAACTCCATAAGTAGAACGAGCTTCGTGTACATTTTCCTCAGATGGGATAAAATAGTTTCCACGTGCATCAGATCTTCTTGGAGACATGATCTAAAATGTGAACGAATAAGGATTAGAGGAGATTCAAGTCCCTAGACTCTATATCTTGAAATAGAATAACAAGAAAGGGAAATATTCCTAAATGTCTCGTTTCCCCTCCCTTTTAAGTGTAGAGCGCTACACACGTATAATAGAGACTTGACACGACTTTGTGGATACCCAATGATACAAAACCAAGATTTAATAGCATCTTTGTCATGACCTGAACCAGGGCATGACCATAACGGGCATCTCAAGTCCACCGAGGATTGGAGACTACCCCCTTTGCCTAGCAAAATAGAATATAACCCCCTAGCAGTGGCTGAAATTTGAACATATAAAAAGATAGAAAGGTAATAAACTCAAGGATATCTAAGAATATCAACAACAATACCCAACCAATAATAATATCCACCAAACCTCTACTAATGTGACAACAATCTAAGTCGGGACATGCCCCAACGCTAACAATGACAATGACAATGATATTGTTAATATGAACTCCTTAATTTAAGTTTATAAAAGGAAACTGATGGAATGATCAAGTTTTTCAAAGAATAGAAGCTTACCAGTTTATCATAAATGATCGACGAACTGAGATGATCCACCTAACACTGTGCACAAAAAGTAGGATTTCCTTTGAACACTATATCGCGTGGTGATCAACATTCAAAAATTCATAGTGGGTTGAGTACTAGTATTTAAATCAGGGATAAGGATAAAGTAATGAAAATTCAAAATCTAGTTCAACTAAATGTACATGTATACATATATATACACACACACTTATATAAAATATTGTGATAGGGAATAATACATAGGATGAATTTTTAAAATCTTAACTCGGGTTATGTAGCATAACCATCATAATAGTAATCACGGGCTATATGGGCCCTAGATCTCACCCCAGGATAGGCCCCAATATATGTAGATGCACAAACTGGAGAATAATCTTATATATATGCATGGGGGACTCGAGCCTCCCAATCGTACACTAAGGTGACTTAAACACCTGATCATGTATTGAAATATAGTGGACTCAAACCTCCCAATCATATAATAAGGTGGACTTAAACCACCCGATCACAAGCAAAGGGACTCAAACCCCAGGCCATTCAGACCCTCATGCCTATAAATGTTATTCTTAATATTTGTCCCTCGAGATCGCCACTTTCACGACCAAACTACACAACTCTATTTTTAAACCCCATTAGAACATTTGTCACACATTCCCCTTTATTGAACCATAATACATATTTAGGCATACACTGTTGGTATCGTCAAACCAACTACACTTGCAAGGTAAAATCATCATGCCATTTTAATTCCATTAACTCGATAAAACAACTCCCTTTATTCATTAATAAAAAGTGCGGGAACGCTGACTCTCTTTGTTCGTTAAATCAAACTGTTATGTTTCATTATCCTTTTTACATTATGCAATTGTTCCAAATGTAGTTTAATGATATTTTACTCATAATAAAAACCATTTCCACAAAATTGGTTTGGGGTTATTAGCAATTCAATTATCAAAAATAAATTTTTTTTGGGAAAATCACAATCCCCTAGTTTATTCACCATGCCAATGCACCCCACAAGTTTAAAAACCATAAATAAAGCATGGACAATTATATGTAAACCATGGGAAACATTATTCAAAAAACAAACATTCAATGCCCTCAACCCATTATCAAAAACAAACATCAAACTAACATCAAAATAACATGTATAACTATTTAAAACCCATGCTTTTACAAGTTATAGTTGGGGAATAGTAACATGCCTGAAATATCAAGAATTATAGAGAATATTTGCCCTTGGGAGCTCTGATTGATCAACATCTTAGAAACCCTAAGTATCTTGACCTTGGAGAATTAAGAGTGTTTTAGAAGTTATTTCGATTTGTTTTGTATTGATAATGACGTTCTAAAGAGGGTTTAAGTCGTGGGTCATGATTTGGGGAAAAGGGAAAATGTCTGAAGTGTCCTTAATTAAAAGTTGAAAATTATAGTCAGTGATTACAAATCACTATACAACTCATAAGGACACGTTATAGCTAGTCACGATGAGTCATAGTCAAGAAAATAGCTGAAGGACACATCTATGGTTACCCTGTGATTCACAAAATATAACTCATCAGGTGACCCTACGACTCGTAGGGTTAAAGTTGTAGTCAAGATAGAAACACTTGGGGCACACACTGGTTTGGTTACGATGGGACAATACGACTCATTTAGAGTCTTTACAACTCTTTAGGAGACACTAATAATCCGTTTAGTAACTTAGACTACCTTTACTGGACACCCTATGATTAGGGTCCTATTACCCATAGTGACACATTACAACTCTTATGGTGAGTCATAGTCAGTATAGTGAGTTCAAAAGCTTAGAACTTTTCAGTGGCCAACACCTGGGGTATAACAATAGCAACCCCACCACTTCACATAAATGTCATGCAATTACATCTATCTCTTTTTCATTACAAAGTTGCCTTCACTTTGACTCCTAAAGATAAGACTTCATATCACTAAACTTGGGATCACCTTACTAGTAACAAGTCTTAACACCCCAATTTATACTACCTCTATGATAGAAATACTATCCCAATATTCAGATACAATTCTTCCCCCTGAATCGAGACATCTGAAATAAGATTCTTGAAAGGGAATAATTACACATCTTACCCCGGGTTGACAAGCACAATTCATGAAGTTATAGTTACACGCTTGAGTTAATAAACCTTGATGCACTAATGGACTTCATTCAAGTTCTTTCCCCATTTTACAACATTTGATAACTCAAGTCATCTACATTGGGAACACATAGACGACCCTGACAATGAAGAACAACGTCTCCCCCTTGGGAAAAAAACTCTACCTCCTAACTCTGAACTGACTCTTTTAGCTTAACAAGGCTAGGATCCCTGTCTTACTCCTCTTTCACCTCGAAAACTAGAGATGACTCTGAACTACTTTGAACACATACCCCACCCTCTAAAGAGTCGACAAAGGGAATGCCTAGTCTGGCAAGCTGATAAATCTCCTGAGCTAATTTCTTCTTACTATCCACAACATGGGAAACACTACCCATGGACAGTCTACTGAGTGCGTCGGCCACTACATTGGCCTTGCTAAGATGATAAAGGAAACTCATGTCATAATCTTTTAAGAGGTCTAACCACCTTCTCTGACGAAGATTGAGATCTTTCTGGGCAAATACATACTGAAGGATCTTATCATCTATGAAGAAATCTACATGAACATCGTATAGATAATACCTCTTAATTATTAAGTCAAAGACAATTGTTGCTAACTCAAGGTCATGAGTAGGATAATTCTTCTCATGGGGCTTTAACTGTTTGGAGGCGTAGGCTATGACTCTACAATGTTGTATGTGGACACAACCTAAACTTACTCTAGATGCATCACAATATACTACGAATCCATCAGAATCGTCAAAAAGTGCTAAAACTGGAGCTGAGGTGAGTCGAGTCTTCAACTCCTGAAAACTCTTCTCGCAAGGTTTTGGCCACAGAAACTTGACCTTCTTCTGAGTTAATCTGGACATAGGAGATGTAATATAAAAAAATCCCTTGACAAACCATCGGTAATAGCCAGCAAAACCCAAGAAACTCTTACTATCTGATGGAGAGACAGGCAAGGCCAGTTTCTTACCGCTTCAGTTTTTTGAGGATCTGTTCTAACGCTATCACTAGAAATAATGTGGCCAAGGAATGCTACTGATCTTAGCCAAAATTTGCACTTACTAAATTTGGCGAACACTTGGTGATCCCTGAGAGTCTGAAGAACAATTATGAGATGGTTTGAATGATCACGCTCTGTGCAAGAATAGACCAGAATATCATCTATGAAGACTATGACGAATGTGTCCAAGTAATGCTTGAAAACCCGGTTCATCAAGTCCATGAAAGCTTCAGGGGCATTGGTAAGACCAAAGAACATGACTAGAAGTTCAAAGTGACTATACCGAGTATGAAAAGTTGTCTTCGGAATGTCCCATTCTCTAACTCTGAGCTGATGATAGCCTGATTAGAGGTCTATCTTGGAGAAATAACTGATACCCTGAGGTTGGTCAAACAATTCGTTTACCCTAGGCAGCGAATACCTATTTTTGACCGTGACTTTGTTGAGCTGACGGTAATCAATACACATTCTAAGAGAACCATCTTTTTTGCACATGAATAAGACTGGCGCACCCCATGGGGATACACTAGGCCTGATGAATCCCTTATTTAAGAGATCCTGCAACTTATCTTTTAGTTTTTTGATTTCTGCTGGTGCCGTTCTGTATGGCGGAATAGAAGTAGCCTGAGTATTTGGGAGAAGGTCTATGCCAAAGTCTATTTCCCTTTCGGGAAGAATGCCTCGAAGATCTTCAAGAAAGACGTATGAATATTTATTAACCACTGGGACTTATTTGAGATTGGTATATTCAGAATTAGAATTCTAAACATGCACGAGATGATACACATACCCCTTAGAAATCATTTTCCTTGCCCGAAGGTAGGAAATAACCTTACCCCTGAAAGAAGAAGTGCTACCCTTCTACTCTAGGATGGGCTCATTCAGGAACTGAAATTGAAGTATCCTATTTCTGTAGTTGACTAGGGCATAGCAGGAATAAAGCCAATCCATGCCGAGAATGACATCAAAATCAGTCATCTCTAACTCGACTAAATCTGTTGATGTTGATTTTTGAAATATCATAATCAGGAAGTTCCTGTATACTCGCCGAGCTATGATGGTTTTACCCACTAGGGTAGAGACTGAAAAGGCCTCTGCTGAAATTTCAGGACTAATTCTGAAATCGCCTGCTATGTATGGAGTGACAAAATACAAAGATGCACCTGGGGCTTGCAAATCATAAAAATGACCATGGAAAATTTGTAACGTACCAGTAACGGCATCAGGTGAATTTTCCTAATTTTGTCGGGTTTGAAGAGCATAGAGTCTATTTGGGTGTTGCCCACTAATAGCACTGGAAGTGGCACCCTACTAGTTTAGATGACTGGACTGAGCTGTGGAACGATTCTACTGACCCTGAGGACCTGGCTGAGGACAGTCTCTAACTATGTGGCCTGGCTTGCCACAACCAAAACAAATGCCTTGACCTACTCTACACACACCCTGTTGGTGCTTACCGTAGTTCTGACACTGAGGATAAGTACAGGCACTGCTAACACTGCTCTGAGATTTAGAGCCTGGTGCCCTATCTCTATTGCGGTCCCTGAACTTTGGCACTGGGGCACTAGCAGAGGAAGGGGTTGGAACTGCTGACTTAGGACGAAACTGTGAATGTTTTCCTTATTTTAATCTGGGCTGAGTAAAATTGAAATTGCCTGCTCTTGCTCTCTTGTTCTTCCTCTCCTTAGTCTTAAACTTCTTCTCCTCTATCTATTGAGTGTGGGTCATGATCCTGGCTAAAGTCATATCACTGTTCAGCATCGCAGACCTATACTCATTTACCACGCTATCATTCACCCCTAAAATGAACTTGCTTATCTTAGCCCTGTTATCTGCAACCAGATGAGGGGCATATCTGGATAGCTAAGTAAATCTAAAAGAATACACTCTAACTGTCATATTTCCCTACCTGAGATTGATGAACTCAAGAACTTTAGCCTCTCTTAACTCTTGGGGAAGAATCTGTCTAAAAAAGCCATGAAAAATTCTTCCCACTCAATAGGACCTATATCCTCTAACCTTTCTGCTAACCACTGCTTGTACCAAGTGTGAGAAACATCCTGCCATTGGTATGCGACTAACTTGGCACTCTGAGAAGAAGTGACTCCCATGATATCAATGACCTTTTTGACATGGTCAATAAATTCCTGAGGATCCTTGTTTGGCTTAGACCCAAAGAAGGATGGAGGGTTCATTCGGGTGAAGTCCCGAATCCGGGCTGCTGCTGAATTAGCCATTGGGTAGGCCAGAACGACTATTGGTCGTTCATTCTGGGCAGCTACAGATTAAGCAAGAGCGGTAAATTCTTTCCTGAACTCCGCATGAGAAACATGTTTGCCTAAAGGATCTTCGGGCTTAGGAGCTCGTTGATTTCTTCTCTTTAGAGGTATGTTTCTGAAATAAGAGAAGAATGGATTAGACTTTGACACTAACATGAAATTATACTTACTAGCACGACATGAATACTGAAAAAAAGGAACTGTTCCTAAAACATCTCATAGCCTCCTGTACATAAATGTGGCACGCAACACACCCATGCACAAGACTCTACTAGATGTGGCTTTCAGAATTCCGTGGACTCTATTGAACCTTAGGCTCTGATACCAAGTTTGAAACACCTCGATTTTCTTAATCGGAATGCTACACGGTGCTCATGACCCGAAGGACCACAAGCTAACCCATGACTGATATCTGTACCTGTACACTGCATATATAACGTAATAATGCGAAAAATATGAACATATAGGCCATAAGGTTCAACTGAATAAAAAGTCTATAAGATAGTAACATCCGTGTGGGTGAAAGATACCCAAAGCAACTAAAAACTAAATCTAAAAGCTAAATCTGAGCATAAATCTGAAAGCCTCTAAATACTTTCTGAAATAAGGAGTTGAAGGAACATGTCTACAACTAACTCTGTAAAATTGAACAGAAAAAAAATAAATAAATCAAATAATGTCGTCCTCGAATGAATAGGACTCACTGCAACTCTGTATGTTAAATGGGACTGCTACTGCTGGTCTGGGACTCGTGCCTCTGAACCTATGGTGTAACATGAAAAGAAAGCACCATAGCACAAATGCGTCAGTACAATTGGAGTACTGAGTGTACGAGTGAGGTAGGCTAATGTAAGGGTTTAAGTGCATGAATAATACTACTGAAATACTAATATAAACGTAAGAGTGCAAACATACATACATAGTTACTAAGATCGTGAGTACGTGATGGCTAAATCTGTACACTAATACATGGCTGGAATCGTAGTTCTGATAACATAGATGATTGTATCTGACAACCCTAAATCTGGTTAAACTCTCTGAGTTCCGTGCTATAACTGAATTTGACCGTATCTAACAGTCCTGGTATACTAATATCTGAAGAACTATTTGAGTTTTTTTACTGAGACTGATACTAAAACTGTGGGGGGTAGTTGTTTAACTGACATGCCCCATATGTGCCATTATTGCTAAGATGGGGTCCAATCTCTGCCCTGACTGGAAGGGTGTCAATACCGGGCCGCTGGTAAGGACAACATGTGAGCAATCCTCATATAATAGGTAACTCTAGTGAGAATGGTGGGGACCCTCATATAACAAGTTAAGCCACCTTATCTACCCTAATATAACAGGCTGTGATGTCTCAACCTATGTTGGATACATAGTTCTAGAACGCAAAGATACCTGTTAAGAATCACACCCTTATATACAGGTGATTTCCCATCCTTGGGTTCACTCGGTGCTAACTCCTACTCCCATCTGAAGAGACTAAACATGATTCAACTGACTGTATATGGACAGATTAACCAACTTCCATTGACTGATAGAGTAGTATTATTATCTGAGAGTTAACTGTGATCATAAGATTTTGGAGGTTTCCTGGGTCACATGACTGACTGAGTTTTATAGATTATAGCTTGACTGAGATTATCATGACAACATGACATGGATCTAGGCAGACAACTATATTTTTTGGTTACGAATACCCCCAGGACTCGATAGAAGAAAATTGACACACATGACATGACTTGATCAAGAGATTGGAGTCCACAATTCGCTATATCATAAGTAGGGGATAGTATACTTCATGTATTTAATCAACACCTCAAACATGGTAGGGAAAGCATGGATATAATTCGCACACAGAATTCATATTTCCATCATCATACATACTTCATGCCATCACCATAAGAATACATAAATAACATGGGCATTCATATTGAAGTGTATCGCTAACATGGACTTGTCATTTAGATATCATGAAATCATGTAAATATAAACTTCTAAGATCCTAGGCATTTTATCAAACACCTTACATGTATTCTTTAAGGCATAGATGGATTTCATACATGCATTAGTTCAACCCACCCAAAGTTTATTATTTTCAACCAATAATCACATATATTCCATGATAAATATCCATAGATATCATCTTGAAACTTGAACAACAATCATCAACGTGTGCATGCTTATATCACCACAAATGTTTACAAAAGAACAGTTAAAATCATGGTTCTTGATTTCTATGAACGAATTGAATCCATAGATGAACACTACACATACCTTAAAGCCTGATCTAGAAAGAGATCTAATTTTTTTGAAAGTTCCTGAAGAAATCCTTATGACTAGGGTTTAACCCCTTTGGGAAAGAATGCTCTTGTTTCTAAGGATATGATCTTGAGAGAAAACCCTAATCGTGTGGTTGAAAGTATAAGAGAGGGTTTTTAAGATGTTTTAACTAAACAAAATGGAAGATAATACGTTCCTTAAGGGTCATAAGTCATGGAAAGTGAAGGAAAAAGACAAAAGTACCCTTATGAAATAAATTGCCAGTTACTTAAAATCATAGCTGACGACATTTGTGACAAGGCATCAAAAGTGTATTAACCCATCAAAAATATTGTCACACAGGAGCTGGAACTGATGGTTTCTGCCTAAGTCTGACGACCTTCGTTGTAGGGCGCCACAAATATGGTAAGCTATCACGAACGTCGTCACACAGGAGCTGGTTTCTGCCTAAGGCTGACGACCTTCGTGGTAGAGCGTCACAAATATGGTAAGCTACCATGAATGTCATCACACAGGAGTTGGATTCTGCCTAAGGCTGAAGACCTTCGTGGTAGGGCGTCACAAATGTGGTAAGCTACCACGAATGTCGTCACACAGTTTTCAGCCTGACATGCTACAGTAAAATAGGAATAACTCTTTGTTCTGATATCGGATTTAGGAGAAATTGGGATCGTTGGAAAGCTAATTCAATGATCTATCTGTTGATCAGTTATGAGCTGAAAAATTCCAAGTATAATTTCAGATATGCTTGTTTGAAGTTGACTATGGAAATATCTTTCTCAAGAATTCGATCGGTGAGGAATGTTTTGGTTCGTTTGATAGCTCGGAGTTATTTGAAGCCTTAATATACATCTAACTTACTCATAAAACTATAAAAAAAACATAATGTACTATGCATGATCTTGGTACATGGCTCTAATAGTGGTTTGGATTTTTTGGGGTATTACAATCACTACTGGAACTAAGTATATAGTTAGTTTTTCGGTAAAAATACACCCAAGAATTGATAGCATAATTGAGAAACTTATATCACAATTTTAGCAACCCAACAATAGGTCACCATCTATAATTTACTCATATGGACATTTTATCAAACACTTGGGGAGCATGATTGTTATACATGAGAAATAAACACATAGGGAATCATAACTTCAACATGCAACTTGCAAATTCAAGGGTATTGAAATGAGAGATTCATAATTCAACAAACATGCTAACTCAATTTCATGGAACTCATAAAAGTACTTTACTTGAAACCCATACACCAACACAATTCATAATATGAAAATCATAATTCAAATTTTGAAAATGGTTCTTGAACTCCAAGGGTGGAAGGAAACCCAAGGTTGAACACCTAATATACCTTGATTATTGATTTTATGAAGATTGTTGGGGATTTCTTGTAACTTGATCTTGAGATTGATGAACTAGGGTTTATTTCTTGAGAGGATTTTATGAATATGTGAGTGTATTTTGCCGATTACGGGGCTGAATTTCATGTTATATGGTTTAATGTGGGAGGAAAATGAGTTAATTTCCCCCACAAACCTATAACTTAATACACAATCTATGCCTAGTGATGCGATGACCAACGCACAGCCTCGATGGTTTCAATGCTATAGCCAACGCGACGTATCAAGATCACATTGGCTTGCTATTTTGGCCATCCAAACACAACTCAAACGATGTTCAAAAATTCCAAAACTCACCCAATATGAGCAATTGACATCCCTAATCATGAATCAATTTAAAAACCAACAATCTAATGCCAGAAAGATCGTAAATGATGCCATTGAAATGTTGAGGCCAAAAATTAGACTAAGTACCAACACTTAGCTAAAAATTTTCTCAGTCTGGGACCTCTTTTGGCATGCTATATAGGGTTGAAATGACTAGGACTTAGTGGGATCTTATCATATCTCCCCCGTGGGAACATTCGTCCCCGAATAAGACATACTAAAATGAGAGGAACTGAGGAACTATACTTACACTGACATGCATAAATAAAGCATGACTGAATTTTAGAGATATGACACATGACTGAACTGTTTCATGAATGCATGAATGATATGATAATGTTATGCAATTGTAACTGAGCATGGAATAGCATAAATCTAAGGAAGACTGTTACCTTAGGCTGAGTCTAAGTTTGTGAAGAAAATGAGAGGGAACTTCATTCGCATTTCTGCCTCTGCTCCCAAGTAGCTCTCTCAACGGACTGATTTCGCCAAAGAACTTTTACCAAAGGAACTTATTTGTTTCTTAGTCTGTGCATTAGACAATCAAGGATTTCGACTGGGAATTACTCATAGGAGAGACTATTTTGAACATCTACACTTTCTGCAGGGACTACAACTACTGGGTCACCTATGCACTTCTTTAGCAAGAAGACATAAAATAATGGGTGCACTGATGCTAAGTCTGCTGGCAACTCAAGCTCATAAGCTACCTTATCAAAATGAATCAGGATTCTGTAAGGACCAACATATCTAGGAGTAAGCTTCCCCTTCTTACCAAAACTCTTTACCCCCTTAATGGGAGATATTTTCATATATACATAATCACCAATCTCAAATTCAAGGTCTTTCCTTCTTACATTTGCAAAAGATTTTTGTCGACTCCAGGCTTTCTTAAGCCTCTCTCTGAATCACTTCACATTCTCTAAAGCATCAAACACAAAGTTAGGCCCTACTACCGCAACCTCACCTACTTTAAACCAACCAATAGGAGATCTATATCTTCTCCTATAAAGAGCGTCAAATGGAGCCATCTGAATACTGGAATGATAGCTGTTATTATACGCAAACTCAATCAAAGATAAATGATCACCCCAACTGACCTTAAAGTCGACTACACACATTCTCAAAATATCCTCAAGGGTCTAAATTGTACTTTCTTCTTGACCATCTATCTGAGGATGAAAGGCTATACTAGGTGAACTTGGGTACCAAAACCCTTCTGAAAAACTTTCCAAAAATAAGAGGTGAACTGCGCACCCCTATCTGAAATAATGGACAATAGGACACTATGAAATGTAACCAACTCTCTGATATAGATCATGACATAGTCCTCGGCTGAATAAGAAGTATGAACTGGCAAATAATGGGTTGATTTGGTCATCCTATCCACAATGAACCAAATCGAGTCATACTGACGATGAGTACAAGGCAAACCCATTACAAAGTCCATGTTCACTTCCTCCCACTTTTAAGTAGGAAGCAAAAAATGGGCTGATTTGGTCATCCTATCTACAATGACCCAAATCGAGTCATGCTGACGATGAGTACAAGGCAAATCCATTTCAAAGTCCGTGTTCACTTCCTCCCACTTACAAGTAGGAATAATGAACTCCTACATAGACCCACTAGGATTCTGATATTCAATCTTAACTTGCTAATATGTGGAGCACTTAGCTACAAACTCTGCAATGGCCCTCTTCATCCCACTCCACGAATAGACCTCCCACAAATTGTGATACATCTTTATGGCCCCTAGATGAATAGAGTAACATGCACCATGTGCTTCATCAATAATTTGATGTCTCATGCCTTCCACATATGGCACATATAGCCTACCCTAGCAAAGCAACCCTTGGGAGAAAACCTTAAATTTCTGGTCTCTGACTAACGCTTTTAGCTTAACAAAACTGGGATCTCTATCCTTCTTTTCTTTCACCTCAGAGATTAAAGAAGACTCTAAACTATTCTGCACCCATACTCTACCCTCCACCGAATCAACCAAATAAACACCTAGTATGGAAAACTGATGGACTTCCTGAACTAACTTCTTCTTACCATCCTCAACGTGAGCAACACTACCCATGTACAACCTACTGAGGGAATCTTCTACTATATTAGCCTTGCCTGGATGATACAGAATGATCATATCATAATTTTTCAACAACTCTAACCACCTTCTCTTACACAAGTTTAGATCTTTCTGCGAAAACACATATTACAGGATTTTATGGTCTGTGAATACATCAACATGCACCCCATACATATAGTTCCTCCAAATATTTACGGCAAACACAACAACTACTAATTTAAGATCATGAGTGGGATAATTCTTTTTATGGGACTTATGCTGCCTAGAAGCATAGGCCACAACCTTACCCTTCTACATCAAAACACACCCAAAGATAACTCTGTAAGGATCATAATATAAAACAAATCCATATGACTCATTGGGCAAAGTCAAAACTGGGGCTGTAGTAAGTCGAGTCTTTAACTCCTAAAAACTCTTCTCATAAGAATGTGACCACTGGAACTTTACTTTCTTTTAAGTCAATCTGGACATGAGGAATGTAATAGATGAAAATCCTTCAACAAACCATCAGTAATAGCCAACCAAAGCAAAGAAACTCCTGATATCTGGTAGAGAAATGGGTCTAGGCTAGATTATCATGGCTTCAGTCTTTTGAGGATCAACTCTAATGCCATTATCAAAAATGATATGACCAAGGAAAGATATAGATCTTAGAAAAAATTTGCACTTACTAAATTTGTGAACAGCTAATGGGCTCTGAGAGTCTGCAATACTATTTTGAGATGGTCTGCATGATTATGTTCACTGCAGGAGTAGACAAGGATGTCATCTTTGAAGACTATGATGAATTTGTACAAGTATTGCTTAGACACACGGTTCATCAAGTCTGTGAAAGCTACTATGTCATTGGTGAGACCAAATGACATAACTAGAAACTCGAAGTGACCATTTTAGAATTTTAAAGCTATTTTTAAAATATGACATTCTCTGTCTCTGAGTTAATGATAGTCTGATCTAGGTCTATCTTAGAAAAGTAACTAGCACCCTGAAGTTGTTCGAACAAGTTATTAATTTTAGGAAGTGGGTATTTATTTTTGATGGCGACTTTGTTCAACTGACGATAGTCTATACACATTCTAAGAGAACCGTCTTTCTTATGCACGAATAGACTAGTGCACCACAAGGTGATATGCTAGTCCTAATAAATCCTTTGTCTAAGAGGCATTTTAATTGATCTATAAACTCTTTAAGTTTACTTCATCAGAGGTAGAGGTATGGACTGCGTACATCTTACCCCCCCCAGACCCCACTAGGTGGGAATACACTGGGTTTGTTGTTGTTGTTGTTGTTGTATAAACTCTTTAAGTTAAGATAGATCCATTCTTTATGGCGTAATAGAGATGGGCTGAGTATCAGGAAGAAGTTCTATTCCAAAGTCAATTTCCCTTTCGGGCGGAACTCCGAGGAGATCTTCGGGAAACACCTATCAGAATTAACTTGCAACTGGAACTGACTCAAGGTTAGGAGTCTCAGAACTAGAGTTTTTGACTTGCACCAATTGATAGACACACCCCTTGGATATCATTTTTCACTCTAAGGTATGAAATAAGTTAACCCTTGAGCACTATAGTACTACCCCTCCATTCTAGGACAGGTTTATTCAAGAACTGAAAATAGACAACTCTGCTTCTACAATCAACTGATGCATAGCATGAATAGAACCAATCCATGCCGAGAATGACATCAAAATTTGTCATCTCTAACTAAAATAAGATTAATGAATTAACTTTCTGAGATAGTACAACTAGACAGTTCCTGTATAGCCATCGAGCTATAATAGATTTACCCATAAGGGTAAAGACTGGGAAGGGTTGTACGAAGATTTTGATACTGATTCTAAAGTTGATGACTATATAAGGAGTTTGAAAGGACAAAGAATCTCCTGAATCAAGAAAATCATAAATATGTAAATGGTAAACTTGTAATGTACCAATGACCACATTAGGAAAACATTCCTGATCCTTTTAGGACTAGATTGCATAGAGCCTATTTGGGATTTACCCACTGGTGGCACTGGAAGCAGCACCTTACTGAGACAGGCGACAGGACTGAGATGGGGGACGATTATGTTGACTCTGTCAACCAACCTGAGGACACTCTCTGATTCTATGACCTGGTTTGCCATAATCTATAGATACCGTGATGATTTCTTCCATATTTCTGACAAAGAGAATTTATTCGAGCACTGCTAGCACTACCCAAAGATTTATAGCCTGGCGCTCTATCCTTATTACCATTTTTAAATTTAGGCACTAGAGAACTAGCTGAGTATGGAGCTAGGATTGAAGATTTTGGGCAGAACTCAAGACTATTTCCACCTTCTAACTTAGGTTAAGAAAAACTAAAGCTACCGATTCTATCGTTCTTACTTTCCCTCTCTTTCTCCTTAGTCTACCATTCCTCAATATGTTGTACATGGACCATCAACCTAGACAAGTCCATCTCGTTAATCAGCATTGAGGTCCTATACTCCTTGACCATACTATTAGAGACACCAGACACAAACTTGCTCATCTTAGACCTGCTATCAGCTACCACATAAGGGGCATACCTGGCTAACTGAGTAAACTTGAGGGAATACTCCTTTACCGTCATGCTGCCCTACCTCAAGTTGATAAACTCTAACGCCTTAGCCTCTCTCAATTCCAATGGAAAAAACCTTATCTAGAAAGGCAGTAGCAAACTCTTTCTATTATGGACCCTGTATCTACGCCCCTATCTACTTTTCACTGCTTAAACCATGTATGCACCACATCCTACAACTGATAGAAAGATAACTCAGCAATCTCACTAGAGGTTACCCCTATAATGTCTGTTACCTTCTGTACTTTTTCTAGTAAATCCCGAGGGTCCACTTCAGACTTACACCCTAAAAACTAAGGAGGGTTCATTTGGGTAAAGCCTCAAATTCTAGTTGCAGTAGAATTGGATACTGGGTTGGCCTGAACAACAGTCGGGTATTCATTCTGGGCTACTATAAAATGGGTTGGAGTGGTGAAAGCTGCTCTAAATTCAATGTAAGAGGCATGCTCATTCAGGGGATCTTCCTGAACAGGCAGAGGTGTTGGCTGGTTCCCGGTTCTTCTTCCGTTGGTCTTTTTGAGAGGCATATTCTCTAATAAAAGGAAAAGTTGGATTGGACAGAGATTTTAACTTGAGCTTATGCTCACTCACACGATATAAACACTAAAATTAGGGAACTTTTTACTAAAAAATCCTCATAGCCTTTTGTCCATAAGTGTAGCGCACTACATACCCATGCACAAGACTTCCTTGATGTGGATTTAAGACTCTCTAGGGCACTTTATAAACTTAGGTTTGGGTATCAAGTTTTTAACACTCCAAAACTATAACCTGGGTGTCACACAGTGCTTACAATCTCGAAGGATAACAAGCTAACCCATGAGTGGAACCTGCTGTGAGCACTGAACGTAATACTACAATATATATGCGAAAGAAATATGAAAATTCCATAAGTTTCTCAAAATACTAAATAATAACTAAGTATAACTATTATAACATATAAAAATTGAAGAACTGACAATACTAGTTTGAAAGCCTCTAACTGCCTGAATATGGAGTTGATGGGACAAACCCCCAGTTAAATCCGACTAAACTAACTACTGAACTACTAAAATACTAAAATAGATAAAGTCTGTCCTAAAAATATTAGGACTTACCACTATATCTACTGCTAATAACCTGAAATGCTAACTACGGTCAAGAACCTGACTATTCAAACCTATGATATAAGATAAAAGAGAGAGTATGTGTCAGTACGTGGAATGTACTGGTATGCTAAGTGAGGTAAGGCTAATATACATGGTTTCGTATGCATGAGATGATAACTGATGAAATAGAAACTGGGAAGTAACTAGATTATAGTACATGTAAAACTCTAACTACTAAACAAACTGAACATGAAATTCTGAGCATATAGGTATACATCATTTATCTGAGATTATACTAAAACTAAGTACTAAATTCTGTTGGCTGAGTAACTGATAACTGATTGCCATGGTTCTGTAGAATTAACTTAGTTCTTTACTAAATACTGAAGCTGAAACTATAACTGTGGGAGTGTTCATCTCACCGACATACCCGATATAGACTGATTTGGGGTCCAACTGATCTTGGGTGTATTTTTATGCCTAATCACCATAACTTATTAATGTTTTAGCTAAGTTTAGAGAACAAAATACCTAGATTCTTATGTTTTTACTCTACTTCTATGTAATGGAGCTAACTAATGTGATTAGCATGATTTCAGGTATTAATGAGCTAGATGAAGACATAATGGGACTATGGAATGCAGATGGCATATGAAACAAGAGAGAGTAGCAGCCTGGACCATATGTAGCATCTAGAAAGTATGCCCACGACTAGTTTTGTCATTTATAATTAGTTCAGGGACTTAGAAGGAAATTATGAGTGAAAAGATTATTAAAAGGCATAATGCTGAATTTTTATTCATTATTGAATTATTTTGTATTAGTTTTTGAAAGGAGAGTGGCGGCTTTGCTTAGGGAGAGAGAGATAAAATGTTTCTTCTCTCTTATTTTCACTATTCGCACACCAAGATCATCTTCTAGTTTTTGGTATGATGAATATTTCTATTTTAATTTCTGTTTTATTCATGAGTAGCTATGTTTATTAGTTATGGTAATGGAAGCCTTGTAGCATACAATCTATTACTTTGGGTTTTGAATTCATTATGCATTGATTTGTTTACATCATACTCTCTTTGCTTGTCTTGAATTCTCATGGTTGCAAACATAGAGGATATGCCTTAAAACTCAACTTGTTCGAAAAAAAGGTTGATGTTCGGAAAGGAGAGTAGTGAAAAGAAAATAGGATTACCAACCCCTATTTCATATGTTAATGCCTTAGCAGGATTAACTACTTGGAGATTTCGTATTATTTTTGGTAAACGCTTTTGATTCGAGTGAACTAAAGTGAATTAGTCCTTGATGGTTGAGAAACACTAGGATTATGTAATTAAATATAATACACTTCTCTGTAAGCATGATGTATGTATGAATTCGTAAAGCCCATAGTTAGAAAATATTGAAAACTACAAGGTGAACATAACCCTAGCTTGCTATTTCTCTAAATTTTAATACTACTACACGTATTTCATCGTGTTAAACCGAAATCATTAATTTGTGAACTGAATCAAATCTCCCCTATTTATTTTACGGAAATGAACGATTAAAAGTCAAATAATCTTCATACCACTTAATTAACACCATATTCCCTGTGGGATTCGACCTCAACCTAGTTGAGTTATATATTTGACAACAACCGCTTACTCTCTCGTAAGAGAGGTATAATTTGAGCGTTCTCACCAACTTGTGACCCCAGCTGGAAAGGTTTTAACCCCTTGACACTAGATACTAACAATGTTTTGTCAACCCTAATTTAGGATAAAAACCCATGAAATATATATATGATTGTGTTAACCCTAATCTGGCCGGAGGACAACTTATCCTACGCTGGCTACATAGCTCTATAACACAGGGACAACTACTAAGGGTCAAACCCTATGCTGGCCCGAATTCCCCATCCCTGGGTTCTCTCAATGTTGAATCCTACACCCAACTTAATCGATACTGAAATGATCACTCGACTGTATAAGACTTGACTGAACTGACACTGGTCATGTTGATTGACTGAACTGGACTAAGTTCACTTAGTTCTATTAAATGACTGAGTATTTGTGTTCTTGGCCTTTACTAGGACTATTCTATAACTACTTCAAGTAAGTAAACACTAGATTTCAGGTAATAAATTGTAACGCCCCGGAAAATGGGTCTCGGAGCATCACACGGTGCTTGAAGCTACGAGCAGCCCCAAGCTAACCCTTTAAGCCATTTTCATTCAGTTTAACACAAATCAATGGGGTTTCTATAAATAACCCTTAAATATCAACAGAGTAATCATCATCTAAGAATAAAAGAATTTTAGAAAGGTAACAAAATACGACTTATTAGTCAACTCCCAACATCTATACTAGTCTGACAAGCCTCTAAGAAAATCAATAAAACCAGCGAGCGATTGAGACATGCCCCAACTGACTCATACTCAGTTATCAAATGTAAACGATTCCGTGAAACTAACATCAGACAACACATCCTCAGAACATGAGGAAACACTACAACAGAGGATGTAGAACAGCGTGAATGAAGAATCACTGTCGAACCTGGAACTGAGCACCTGAACCTACATTCCGAGAAAATACAACCCACATCTGAAAATGTGGGTCAGTACTATGGAAAAGAGCCGAGTATATGGGGATGTATGCAGTTTTATAAACATCATCATCATAAATATTTATAAGAAATATGCAGGATGTATGAAAGGCTCACATAGCTCGAAGAAAATCATCATAATCATGAGAGGATGAAATAAGTACAATAACACATGTGAGTCATCATATAATTTGTCAATCACTTTCAGTTCATCAAGAATATCAATTCTTATAATGTAAACATCATTTAAATCTTTCAAAAGAATAACTTTCACAATTCCACTTTCAAATCACTTCACCATTCACCATAGACACAAGGAAACACACACACTAGGAGATCTTATAACCAACATAAACTATGTGAGCTACATGGAGTCCAACGTACAACCCACGTTGGGGAGAGCCGTCCTATCCTTGCCATCGGAGTAGGACTATCGATATCAAATCGACACAAACTAGTGATCACTATATAAATCAGCCTCAGGCTCACTCCTACGGGGTACGTAGTTCTAGGGAAGTAAGGTCACTTTATACCTCCCACTCGGTGCTAAATATTTCTCCCGGACATAGCTCAGATCATTTCAAAGACAATCCACAACAAAATAATTTTAGTAATATGTAAATATACATCGAGAGCCATTATGCTTCCCATCTATCAAAATAAATCACGTTGTGGATTTCTTTCACACTCGAGTTCAAAACAACTCCATTAAGACCAAAAGGTCAAATTATTCAAAATATCTCAAATATTCAACATCAACATGCTTATAACACACTTTCTAAAGAAATACAATTTCCAATGGGGATTCACGACCCAAATATCAAAATCATGATAAATATCATTCAAGATTCATGCTTTATATCTCAACACATGTAAATTCATCTTTCAAAATCATAATAATCAACATTTCATAATAATCATTATAAGATATGTGTTCATGCTTCAAATTCGTAAAAAATTAAATAAAAATCATGTCTTTGGAAAGAAAATTACTCTTTGGCACAAGAACGAAAGAGAGTTCTTGTTCAAAAACCCCACATACCTTGAATAATTGATCGATACTCATTTTTGAGATGTTAATAATGCCTTTGAATGATAGTTCTTGGAGTTCTTGAACTAGGAACTTGGAATCTTGAATAAATTTGCAGAATTAATGGTGAACTTTGGAGGTTCTTGAAGTTGGATGTAGGAGCTTAGACTTTTCTTTTAGAGGGAATTTGATGAAATATAACTTATAATGCTTCTAATAGGCTTGAATATAGGTTTTGCACAGATTTTGGGTGAGGGGGAATGATCAAAATGCCAATAAAAATTAAATAATTCTCGAATATGTCCTTTGGTGGACTGTTTTGATAGTCTGAAGTAGATCAACCATAACGTTTTTCTTCAATATCCAAATTGGATGTAACCAATTTCATTAGAAAGAGGACTCTAATATATTTCTGTTTATATAGTGTATCTCACCTAGATCATTGTGTACAAGGAGTTATGATCGTTTGAAGTTGACCCATAAATTTGTTTTTGATAGGCTGAAGTAGATCGACCATAACATTTTTCTCCGATAGACAAATTGTATGAAACTAATTTCATTAGAAAAAGGACTCACAGAGCTTTCTGTTGATATATAGTAGATCACCCAGATCATTATGTACAAGGAGTTATGATCGTTTAAAGTTGGAATAAAAATACGCCAGGCCTTAGTACTTTTTCCTGCACGTTATACTGTTCACTACTATTCACAGTTCGATCGGAATATTCATAACTCGTCGCTCGGGTGTCCGTTTTGGATGATCCACATATCGTTGGAAAGCTTATTTGATACTCTAAGCAATGGTGGGACATAATCTAGGACATTCCACACGAAAAATTTATAATTCATTCTAGAAGATAGAACCCAACACGTTTACACACAAAATTTCAACGAAAAATTTCCTGGGGTATTACATCATCCCCCCTTGGAAATATTCATCCTCAAATGACGCTAGACATGCCAAGAATAGATAGGGAATAGAGCATACAGCTGAAACCATTTGTTAGACTCATCACCACATCGTTTCTCACTCTGAATGCAACATAGAATACATAAATTCAAGAAACTACAGCTAAACACATAATAAAGGACAACTGAACTGCTGCAACTTTTATCAAAAGTGCATGATTTAGGAAAGAACGGTACCTTCGGCTTGATCGGAGTTCGGAAAAAATAGGTGCGGGTACTTGGATCGCATATCCGCCTCAGCTTCCCAAGTTGCACCCTCAACTAATTGGTTTCGCCACAACACCTTGACCAAGGGAACTTCTTTGTTCCTTAGTCTTCGGACACTAAAATCAAGAATCTCAATAGGAATCTCATCAAAAGAAAGATTTTCTTGAATGTCAGCACTCATAGAGGAATCCACTACCACAACATCGCTAACATGCTTTCTAAGCATGGAGACATCGAATATTGGATGAACAGAGGACAACTCGGAAGGCAACTCGAACTCATAAGCTACATTACCAACACGGCTAAGAATTTTGTAAGGACCAACTTAACGGGGACTAAGCTTCCCCTTCTTTCCGAATCTCTTCACCCCCCTCATGGGTGAAATTTTTAGATACACTAGGTCACCAACTTCAAACTCAAGGTATCTCCTTCTAACATCCACATATGACTACTGACGACTCTGCACAGTTTTCAACCTTTCCCTAATCAACTTAACTTTTTCCATAGCCTCAAATACCGAATCAGGACCACTCACAACCGCTTCACCCACCTCGAACCAACCTATGGGTGATCTACACTTCCTCCCATATAAGGCTTCAAATGGAGCCATGCCAATACTAGAGTGGAAACTATTATTGTAAGCAAACAATATCAACGGTAAGTGATCATCACAACTTCCCTTTAAGGTCTGGATGGTCCGCTCAGCCTGACCATCGGTCTATGGATGAAAGGCAGAACTCAAAAGCACTTGGGTACCAAGACCCTGCTAAAAAGCTTTCTAAAATTGCGAAGTGAACTGAGTACCCCTATCCAAAATAATAGACAAGAGTAATCTGACTAGCTCTCAAATATACAATCTAGCGTAATCCTTAGCAGTATATGAAGTATGAACAGGCAAGAAATAAGCAGACTTAGTCAACCTATCAATCACAACCCAAATGGAATCATGATAGCGTCGGGAAGGAGGTAAAGCAATCACAAAGTCCATATTTATCTCTTCCCACTTCCAGGTGGGAATACTAAGTCCTGCATCATACCACTAGGTCTTTGGTGTTCAACCTTAACTTGTTGGCATATTGCACACTTAGCTATAAATGCTGCTATATCTTTCTTCATGCCACTATACCAATAGATTTCCCGCAAGTCTCGGTACATCTTGGTGGCACTAGGATGAATAGAATATCGCGCTCCGTGCGCTTCAGCCATAATCCTCTGTCTCAGATCATCAACATTTGGGACACACAATCTACCCTATAATCTCAACACCCTATCTCTTCCTTGGGAGAAAACCTCTACTTTTTGGTCCTTGACTGACTCCCTCAGTCTGACCAAACTAGCATCTAAGTATTGCTTTTCCTTCACTTCTGAAACCAAGGAGGATTCGGAACTACTCTGAACCCCTATACTACCTTCAGCAGAGTCAAATAACCTAACCCTCAATCTAGCCAAATGATGTACAGCACGAGCCAACTCTTTCTTACCTTCTACCACATGTGAAACACTACCCATGGACACTCTACTTAGGGCATCCACCACAACATTGGCCTTGCCCATATGGGACAACACACTCATATCATAGTCCTTTAACAATTCTAACCATCATCTCTGCCTAAAATTCAATTCTCTCTGGGTAAACACATACTGCAGACTCTTAGGATCAGTGAAAACATCAACATGGACACCATACAAATAGTGTCTCCTAATTTTCAAAGCAAACACAACAGTAACCAACTCAAGGTCATGGGTGGGTAATTTTTTTCATGAGGTTTCAACTATCTAGAAGAATAAGCTATCACCTTACCCTTCTGCATCAATATGAAACCCAACCTTACTCTCGAAGCATCACTGTACACCACAAAACCATCAATACCATCAGGCAAAGTCAAAATAGGGGCTGAAGTGTGTCGAGTCTTCAACTCCTAAAAACTCTTCTCACAAGATTCGAACCACAAGAACTTCACTTTCTTTTGGGTCAACCGAGTCATAGGAGACGCTATAGAGAAGAAACCCTCAACAAAACGGAAGTAATGGACAACTAAACCCAAGAAACTTTGGATATCAGTCGGAGAAATAGGTCTAGGCCAATTTCTAATAGCTTCGGTCTTTTGGGGATCAACTCTAATACCCCTAGAAGAAATGATATAACCCAGAAAAGCAACTGACCTTAGCCAAAACTCACACTTACTAAACTTGACAAACAACTTGTGATCTCTAAGGGTTTGCAAGATAGTTCGGAGATGATTAGAATGTTTATCCTCACTATGGGAGTACACCAGTATATCATCGATGAACACTATGACAAACATATTCAGATATGGTCTGAACACTCGATTCATGAGGCCCATGAAAGCTTCTGGGGCATTAGTTAACCCAAAAGATATAACAAGAAACTCAAAATGGCCATAACGAGTTCGGAAAACAGTTTTCGTGATATCACACTCCCTAACTTTGAGTTGATGATAGCCGAAAGCAAGGTCTATCTTTGATAAATAACTTGCACCTTGCAATTGGTCATACAAATCATCTATTCTCAGAAGGGGGTACTTATTTTTTATGGTGACTTTATTCAGTTGGCGGTAATCAATGCACATACACAAAGAGCCATCTTTCTTTCTGATAAACAACACTGGAGCACCCCAAGGAGAAACACTTGGCCTTATGAAACCCTTATCTAGTAGATCTTTGAGTTGCTCTTTTAACTCCTTAAGTTCTGCAGGGGTCACAAGGTAAAGAGGAATACAAATAGGCTGAATATCGGGAAGAAGATCAATCCCGAACTCTATTTCTCTATCAGGAGGTATCACTAGGAGATCATTTGGAAAGACATCAGAAAACTCATTGACGACGTTAATAGACTGGAGAGTTGGAGTCTCAGACTTAGTGTCTTTGACTCTAACCAAATGGTAAATACACCCTTTGGAAATAAGTTTTCTAGCTTTGAGGTAAGAGATAAAATGACTCTTGGGTGACACAGAATTCCCAGACCACTCAAACACGAATGCACTCGAAAATGGAAACTTGACCACTTGGGTCCAACAATAAATAAAGGCATAAGAAGAATACAGCCAGTCCATGCCAAGAATTACATTAAAATCTACTATGTCTAACTCAATCAGATCATCCAACAAGACTCTATGAAGAACGGTAACAGCACACTTTTTATACACTTTTTGGGCAACAATCGAATCACCCACTAGGGTAGAAACTAGGATAGGATCAGGAATAATCTCAGGACTTATTTCAAAATTAACAACAATCAAAGGTGTAACATATGAGAAATTGGATCCAGGATCCAACAAAGCATACACATCAAACTGAAATATACAAAGCATACCAGCAACAAAATCGGGAGAGTCCTCCTATTCCTGGCGAGACGGTAAAGCATAGAATCTATTCTGGCGCTGCCTACCACCATTGCTAGAAGAGGTGCCCTGAGATGGGGCTGGGCGAGTCGCTAGAACTAGAGAACTAATAGTCTAAGTCTGGGTCTGAGGGCAATAGTCACGACGCTCTTGTCTATCCTGGGGACAATCTCTAACTCTATGACCCATGTCACCACACCGAAAACAACCCCTCTTCTTACCCCAACATTCACCCAAATGAGCCTTTCACACTTAGGACATAGGGGATAATTTGGCTTACTGCTAGTACTGTACTAGGACCTGGATGCATATGACCTGCTACGTTGCTCCTACCTACCTCTAGGCATGGGAGCACTAGAAGATGGCGGTGCTGGCATAGATAAACAATCCTGATACTGAGGGCAACTCCCTCCCTGCAATCTAGTCTGACCCTTTCCGTACTGCTCGAACCTAGCTCTCTTATTCTCTCTCATTCTATCTCTCTCCTTAATCTTGTCTGCTTCAATCTATTGGGCATGAGTCATCAGCGTAGAAAGATTCATCTCACTATTTAGCATAGCAGACCTACACTGCTTAACCACATAACTAGACACTCTAGTCACAAACTTACTCATACTAGCCCAATTATCAGCCACTAAGTCAGGAGCATACTTGGCCAACTGATTGAACTTTAGACAATACCCCCTAACAGTCATAGATCCCTATCGTAGGTTCATAAACTCTTCCACCTTCGCCTCCCTCATCTCCAAAGGGAAAAACTTATCCAAGAATGCATCCTGGAACTCTTGCCATGTTGTAGGGACAACTCCCTCACCTCTACCATTCCACCAAGCAACAACCCAGTCATAAGCAAGGTCTTTCAACCTATACGTAGCCAACTCCACAATATGTTCCTCAGATACATGCATCACCTGAGTAATCTTTCGCACCTCCTCTAAAAATAATCGTGGATCCTCATTATATTTGGACCTATAGAATTCTGGCAGATTTTTCCACATAAAGTCACGGATGCTGGCAGCAGCTAAATTATCTCCCTGCTGTTGTGGAGCTAGGGCTGGGTTGGCCTGAATATTCGCAGTAACAGCTTGGGCCAGCACCTGAAAGGATGCCTGAAATTCAGTATGAGACATGTTTACATTTAATGGGTCAGCGGTTTGAGGTTCCTGACCATCACTATTTCTTCTCGCTTAATATGGAGGTATATTTCTGAAATAAGAGAGCACGAATCAATAGTAGAGAGAGATACTTTAAGCATGATAGACTTCTAAAAGAAAGAATCACACTTTTTCCAAAAATGTCTTGTAGCCTCTTGCTCATAGATGTGGCACGCTAAACACTGATGATCAAGACTCATCTTAACGCGGCTTGTCAGACTCCCTAGGTTACCTTAAAACCTTAGGCTCTAATACCAAGTTTGTAAGGCCTTGAAAAATGGGTCCCAGAGCATCACACGGTGCTTGAGGCTTCGAGCAGCCCCAAGCTAACCCTTTGAGCCATTTTCATTTAGTTCAACACAAATAAATGGGGTTTCCATAAATAACCCTTAAATATCAACAAAGTAATCATCGTCCAAGAATAAAAGAATTTCAAAAAGATAATAAAATATGACTTATTAGTCAACTCCCAACATCTATACTAGTCTGACAAGCCTCTAAGAAAATCAATAAAACCAGCGAGCCATTGAGACATGCCCCAACTGACTCATACTCAGTTATCAAACGTAAATGATTCTGTGAAACCAACATCAGACATCACGTCCTCGGACCATGAGGACTCACCATAATAGAGGATGTAGAACAGCGTGCCCGAAGAATCACTGTCAAACCTGGAACTGAGCACCTGAACCTACATTCCGAGAAAATGCAGCCCACATCCAAAGATATGGGTCAATACCATGGAAAGAAATCGAGTATATGGGGGTGTATGCAGTTGTATAAACATCATCATCATAAATATTTATAAGAAATATGTAGGATGTATGAAAGACTCACATAATCCAAAGAAAATCATCATAACCATGAGAGGATGAAATAAGTATAATAACACATGTGAGTCATCATATAATTTGTCAATCACTTTCAGTTCATCAAGAATATCAATTCTCATAATGTAAATATCATGTACATCTTTCGAAAGAATAACTTTCACAATTCCACTTTCAAATCACTTCACCATTCACCATAGACACAAGAAAACACAAACACACTGGGAGATCCTATAACTGACATAAACCATTTGAGCTACATGGAGTCTAACGTACAACCCACATTGGGGAGAGCCGTCCTACCCTTCCCATCAGAGTAGGACTATAGATATCAAATCCACACAAACTAGTGATAACTATATAAATTAGCCTCAGCCTCACTCCTACGGGGGCACGTAGTTCTAGAGAAGTAAAGTCGCTTTATACCTCAAACTGGTGCTAAAGATTTCACCCAGACTTAGCTTAGATCATTTTAAAGACAATCTACAAATAAATAATTTCAGTAATATATAAATATACATCGGGAGCCATCATGCTTCCCATCTATCAAAATCAACTACGTTGTGGATTTCTTTCACATTCGAGTTCAAAATAACTCCATTAAGACTAAAAGGTCAAATCATTCAAGATATCTCAAATATTCAACATCAACATGCTTATAACACACACTTTTTCAAAAAATACAATTTCAAATGGGGATTCACGACCCAAATATCAAAATCATGATAAATATCGTTCAAGATTCATGCTTTATAACTCCACACATGTAAATTCATCTTTCAAAATTACAAATATCAAGATTTGATAATAATCATCATAAGATATGGGTTCATGCTTCAAATTCATAAAAATCAAATAAAAATCATACCTTTGTAAAGAAAATTACTTTTGGGCATAAGAACGAAAGAGAGTTCTTATTGAAAAACCCCACATACCTTTAATGATGAACTTTAGATCGATACTCATTTTTGAGATGTTAA
>NC_061120.1:84083359-84133045 GCF_002878395.1 Capsicum annuum | reverse complement strand
TATCATAAGATATGGGTTCATGCTTCAAATTCATAAAAATCAAATAAAAATCATACCTTTGTAAAGAAAATTACTTTTGGGCATAAGAACGAAAGAGAGTTCTTATTGAAAAACCCCACATACCTTTAATGATGAACTTTAGATCGATACTCATTTTTGAGATGTTAATCGTGCCTTTGAATGATGCTTCTTGGAGTTCTTGAACTAGGAACTTGGAATCTTGAATAAATTTGCAGAATTAATGGTGAACTTTGGAGGTTCTTAAAATTGAATGTAGGAGCTTAAGGTTTTATTTTTGAGGGAATTTGACGAAATATAGCATATAATGCTTTTAATAGGCTTTGGATGGATTTTGGGTGAGGAGGAATGACCAAAACACCCCTAACAATCAAATAATTCTCGAATCTGTCCTTTGGTGGACTATTTTGATAGTCTGAAGTAGATCAATCATAACGTTTTACTCCGATATCCAAATTTGATGCAACCAATTTCATTAGAAAGAGGACTCTAATATATTTCCATTGATATATAGTATCTCACCCAGATCATTGTGTACAAGGATTTATAATTGTTTGAAGTTGACCCATAAATTCGCTTGTGATAAGGTGAAGTAGATCGACCATAACTTTTTATTCCGATCGACAAATTGGATGAAACTAATTTCATTGGATAGAGGACTCACAGAGCTTTCCGTTGATATATAGTAGATTACCCAGATCATTATGTACAAGCAGTTATGATCGTTTAAAGTTTGTGAAAAAATACACCAGGCCTCAGTACTTTTTCTTGCACATTTTACTGTTCACTACTATTCACGGTTCGATCGGAATGTTCATAACTCGTCGCTTGGGTGTCCATTCTGGATGGTCCACATATCGTTGGAAATATTATTTGATACTCAACGCAATGGTGAGTAATAATCTAAGACATGCCACACAAAAAAATTTATAATTCATTCTAGAAGATAGAACCCAACACATTTATGCACAAAATTTCAATGAAAAATTTCCTGGGGTATTACATAAATACCCCCAGGACTCGATAGCATAATTTATAAACTTATATCATAACTTTAGCAACACAACAATAGGTTACCATGCATAGTTTACTCATATGGCTATTTTATCAAACACTTGGGGAGCATGATTTTTATACATGAGAAATAAACGCATAAGGAATTATACTAAAAAATGTAACTTGCAAATTCTAGGGTTTTGATATGAGAGATTCATAATTCAACACACATGCTAACTTAATTTCTTGGAACTCAAAAAATATCTTAAATTGAAACCCATACAACAAGACAAACATGAGCATAATTTAATTAATAACATTGGAATAATAATTCAAGTTTTGAAAAAGGTTCTTGAACTCCAAGGGTGGAAGGAAACCCAAGGATGAACACCTAACATACTTTTATTAACGATTTCATGAAGATTGTTGGGGATTTCTTGGAACTTAATCTTTAGCTTGATGAACTAGGGTTTATTTTTGAGATACTTTTGTGAATGAGTAAGTGTATTTTGCCTATTAAAGGGCTGAATTTCATGGTATGGGGTTTAATATGGGAGGAAAGTGACTTAATTACCCCCCAAAACCTATAACTTAATACACAATCTGTGCCCCGTGACACGATGATGGGTGTGCTGCATTGATGGTATCGCTGCGATAGCCGACGTATTGCATCAATGCTTTCAACATGATAGCCAATGCAACGCTTCAACATTGCATTGGCTTTCTATTTTGTCCATCCAAATACAACTTAAACTATGTCCAAAAATTTCATAACTCACCCAATATACCTATTGACATCCCTAATCATGAATTAATTTAAAAATTGTTAATTAAGGTCGGAAAGATCATAAATTATGCCACTGAAATATCAAGGCCAAAAATGAGATTAAGTGTCAACACTTAGTTGAAATGTTTCTAAGTCTGGGACCTCTTTTAGCATGCTATATAGGACTGAAATGACTAGGAATTTTGGGGTCTTACTGTATATGTATATCTAGCAAATGTAGCTATGGTAATATCTTATATCCCTTCCTTTATTTATTCAGATTGTATATTATTTCTCTAGCCTTGTATACTGTAATTTACCCTTCTTTCACTCTTTATTCGTATGTTGATAGGGGATATATGTTATAGTATTGAGATTTATAAGTGTGGATGAAATAGGATAGCTTATGCTTACTTTCTCAACCTTATTATATTAGCCTCTTGGACATCAATATGATAGTTTATCATTATTATCTCATTAGCTTTATAATGTGATTGTTGGACATTTGGGTGTAGTTTTCATTCTATTTATATGTTATATGTATATGCATTATCATTGGAGCTAAGTTGGTAGTAGCCTAATTATTATCATATGTTTGATACTCATACTACACTTGCCTTTAGACCATACTACGAGCTATCACCATTGATACATGCATCGTGAAGAGCAACCATAGCTCATAGATATAGAGTAAGCTTTTGACGTCTGGAGTATTACTTTTCTCCCTTTTATATACTATACTAGTCTCTACGTTGTATTTGAAGATGAGTTGTAACAATTTGATTTCATTGGTATTTCAATCTTTTACTCTTATCATATTAGAAGCTTGTATGATGATACCACCAAGTCTTAGGACTATATTATTTACTGATCTTTTATACACCTATTATGCATTCTTCCCTTAATCTATTTGAGTAGTCTGTTACTAGTTATTCTAGATGATAGGTTTGGCTTGCTTATTGGTGGGTTATAATAGGCACCACATACCATAAGAAATTAGTTCATGAAAGGTCAACAGTTTTTCAAGGATGAAAAAGGCTTTAAGTATGGGTGACTCTTTTATATTATTGGCTTAATCTTGAATTCATATAATTACTTGGTTGAGAGTCTCTGATAATCTTATTTGAGTTAAGCATGTTCCATAAGTGAGTGATGTTTTTGTGTATTCCTTATTTCATTTTGATGTCTAGAACTTTCTTGGTGTTGATGCAAAGCAAAATAAAGAGTATGGGTTTAGGAGATAATATAGGCATTTCTTTAATAGCCATGTTTTATACCCTCTGTAATCTACCCTTGTGCGTTATCTTAGATAGCCTTGTTAATACTTTAGCCTAATCTTTGATAGCCTCATATGTCACTTGTTCCCTTTCGTTGGTTTGACCTTAATTTTATCAAAATCTCCTAAGAGCTTTAGTTGTAAGACTAATAAGCTTAAGGAGAGTGAAAATAAAAAGGAAAGAGATGAAAGCGAAGCCCCAAAGTAGTATCTATTGGTATGGAAAAAGTGATGTTTTGTTGTTTGGTGGAATGTAATTAAAATGTGTAAAATTGTTCTAAAAATTTGATCATGAGTTGAGAAAGAATACTCCCTCTATAACAAATATAACTAAATTAATTATATAGTGGCAAAAACAAAAGAGATAGGTATGGATAGAGGGGTGGAAATTGGTTGTTTTGAGATTGATCTTATTGTATAATGTGATGTTTCATAGAGCGTAGGGAAGATAATCACTATTCCTAGCCATAATTGCTCCTACACATCCTTTAGCCTACATTACAACCCTTAATGTCCAATTTTATCCTAAGGCTTAATATTCTAACATTAGTAGAGTGCTACACTAAGGGAAAGCATATGGGTCATCTTAGGTAACTTGTGAATTCTTTGTAAGAGTGAGCATAATTTGATTCCTATACCCATTGTCATGAAAAATTATATCTATAAGAGTGATTATAGGTAACTCTCTTGTGGTGAGGGAACATATTTGAGGATAGTTGGGTGACTTGTATGGACTTTGTTATTGAGTAATATGCATTATTTTTCCAACTCGGTGAGTCAATTGTCGAGGCTAAGATGTTTTGAAGTAGCGTTCATGAGCTTTCAAGTGTATATAATGTGCTTAGTGCTAAACTTGTCATATATGTAGTCCTTGTAGTGTTAGTTTGAGTGTCTTTCTTGTAAGAGTAGTGTTGGAGTCTCTCTTATATATAATACTTAAGTTAAGGAGTTGTTCAAGGATGAGAAAAGCTTTAAGTATGGGGTAACTCTTGTATGTTGTTGGCTTAATATTGAATTTATGTGACTGCTTAGATGAGATTCTCTGATGATCTTACTTGAGCATATGCCATGTGTGAGTGAGGTTCTTGTGTATTCTTTGTTATATGTTATGTCAAGAACTTGTCTGGTGTGTGTGCAATGAAAAATAAGAAGTGTGGGTTTAGGAGACGATATAGGCATTTCTTTGATAGTCATGTTTCACACCCTCTGTAATTTACCTTTTGTGCATAATCTTAGTTTGCCCTGTTGAGCCTTTAGCCTATGCTTTAATAGACTAATATGCAGCTTTTTCCCTTTTGTTGGTTGGACCTTAATTTTATCCAAATCTCCTTGGGGATTTTATTTCAAAACTAATATGATCAAGGAGTGTGAAAATAAGAAGGAAAGAGTAGAAAATGAAGCCCCAAAGCAGTAACTATTGGTGTGGAAATAAAGTGATGTGTATGGTTAGGAGGAATGTAATTAAAAGAAGTAAAATTGTGCTAAAACTTTGATCATGAGTTGAGAAAGAATAATCCCTCTATAAAAAATGTAACTAGCTTAATGATATGGGGGAAAAACAAAAGAGATGGGTGTGGATAGAGGTGGTGGAAATTCATTGTTTAAAGATTGATCTTATTGTATAATTTGATGTATTAAAGAGATTAGGGAAGATAGTCACTATTCCTTGTCAAAATAGATCCTACCCATCCCTTAGCCTACATCACAACCCTGAGAGTCCTATTTGATCCTTAGCCTTAACATTTTGATATTAGCAGAGTACCACACTGAGGGAAAGCCTATGGGTCATATTATGTAACTTGTGAATTCTTTGTGAGAGTGAGCATAATTTGATTCTTATACCCATTCTTGTGATAAATTGCATTTATGTGAGTGGTGTTGCGTTGAAGTGCACACACAAGTATACGTTGTCTCACCAAGTAATACAATGGCCTTATGAAAATCCAAATACCTATCCCTCAGAGACTTGTGTTGACAACTATCCAAGCTTAGTTCACTAATAAGATTAATTGAGTGCAAACATAACCACAAGAGTTTGAAAGTTATAAGTAACCGTAAACTAAACATTGTGATAAATTAAAGTTTTGGATAATCAATGGGAAAAGACCAGATTAAGGCTCAATGAACAATCATACTACATTATAGAACTTCATTGGTTAGGTTAGTTCTCTTAGTTGTTGTTTCACGGGGTCTATACTATAACTTTGGCCTTCTGAACCTCTAATCAATTCTCCAACTTAGTCCCCACAACTACATCATTGAGTTACAATGCAAGAACTAAGTAAAATTATTTTGTATTCCCCCTTATTTGATCCAAATAGGGCACTTAAGTATATTCCTATCCTAAGTGCAAATCATAACATCATTCTATGAAGATTACGATCCTATTCTATTCATCCCATGTTCTACTCTACTATTCATCCTTCCAAATTCACAATAGAGTTATAGAATGTATTCTAAGGTTCATCACTCCTTAAAATATTAATAACAAGTGTAAACAAACAACAAAATATGATAATTAACCACAACCAAATCAATTCTAAACAATAGTAACCATGTATATCGCCTAAACCATAGAAAAGGATGTTTAGCCGCTCATAGACGTAACAAGAATCACAATAGTATAATCCATGTTAAAATCCACAAGAAAACTACATTAAAGATATAAAATCCTAATTGAATTGTTCTCCAGTCCCTTTTCAAATCCCAAGGTCGTCCAAGGTGTGTTACACAATAACAAAGTGTGCTATTTATTATAGGAACACAAATGCCGATTTCAACCTAAGGGCGTGCCACAAAAATATTCTGCCATATAGGCAGCATGGAATGCCAAAAATTCAGAGGCACACTGGAATTTGACATCCACCATATTTCCAAGGGCTTTCCATAGCCATATCTCGGCACCTAGGGGGTGTGACAGGCTAAATACTCCAAAAAGGCCCAACTTTGCCAAGTTTTGTCCTATGTTTTTGTCCTTTAACTCCATCCATTGTGGTTTTGGTTCCACTTTATTTACATCTTGTTTAAAATATATTTATAATCATTAAAAACACACCAAAGTTTATAAAACATCAAAAACCACACATTAAAGCACAAAACACATACAATCCAAGACGATAAACAAGTAAAGGCTATAGCTCAATCTAAGAGTACTAGCTTTTATCCCTAAATTTTTACATTGGTGTGTTCACTCCAAGTTCACTATGAACACACTATGAACATTACATTTTCATACATAACACTTAGATGATTATTTATACCAATAACTACTCATTAAGCACAAGAGAATTCCTTTAAACTAAGCTAAATAACCCCGGATAACAACACTGAGGTGCATAAATCCACCTCAAAACATCATCCCACAGTTAAAGCCCTCTTCATCCTCGAGCAACTCTTTACTCTAAGAATTATAATAAGGAAGGACTCCACACTTCGATAACAATTAAGAAATTCAAGATAGCACTATGACGACTACATAGATAGCAAGTTCCATTTACAAGTATGTCTTGTACAATTGAGAACTCAATAAAACTACTTCAAGACATCCCGACCCCAAGAGTTGATTCACTAAGTTGGAAAACTCATGAATATTACTCAGTCATAGATACCATACAATTCACCTAACTATCATCAAACATGAGTCATCACCATAAGAGAGTTACCCATACTCACTTACATTGATGCAACTATTAAAAGAACGGGTATAAGAATCAATTTACACTCACTCTCACAAAGAATTCAAAAGTTACATAAGATGATGAACCATAGGATTGCCCTTAGTGTAGTACTTGACTACTATTATAATGTTAGGACTTAGGATCAAATAGGTTTTTAAGGGTTGTAATGTAGGCTAAGGGACGAGCAGGAACTATTGGGTAAAATTATTTACTATCTCCCTATGCGCTTTAATAAATCACACTTTTCATTTAGATCTCTTAATTAAATACCAATTTCCATCATATTCATCTACATACTTTTCTTATTTTTCCCCATCTCATTAAGCTAATTCACATACAATGTAGTGGGAGTACACATTATTCAATTTTGAACAATCTTCATTATTTAGGCAAAAACTAGAAAATAGCTAGAAATTAAGATCCTACAACGTCACTACATCCAAAACTATGGAAATTTTCCCACCCAACACTTAAAAATCTACTTTTCACCAAAGTAAGCTTAAAAGTAGATATAGAAATACTCCCTGAGGCCTCTAGGTCTAGCTGGCAACATCTTTTAACATAAAGAGGGTCTGGGAACCCTATATTATTCTTCTCCATGATCCTTAGCTTAGGTTTCTAGTACTCAGACTTCTCATTAACCTGCGACTCAACTAAAGCAAACACTACATGAATTAAGAACTTACGTACTAAAAATAAAATACTAATTTAACTTGGGTTGCCTCCAAACAGTTCCTAATTTAGTGTCGCGGCATGACCCAACATCACAACTTAACCTCTTTCCTTCATCCTTTCCCTCCTACTTGGATGACATCTTCTTATTCGTTTCTGACCTCTTGAGTGTGTAATATCAAGGCGAACAACTTTTCAATAATAGACTTTTAAGGCTCATCAATCATCATGAACTTAGGCTTAGGTGGTGGCTCGGGTAACTCAATATGACTGTCTGAAGAGGTCTTTGGTGGTGTAATTTCTACTACCCCATACCTATCCACTTTTATCACTGTAATAGTACACTAATCTTTGTTGTGAAAAAGTGGATTAACTAACTTATAAACTCTAAAAACTACCTTTTTGGAGCTCCTCCCGTGGCTAAGAATGGACGTCCCAAAATGATCTATACAGTATAATCTGCATAATTATCCAAAATAATAAAATCAACATGACTTATAAACTTAACAACCTTTATGAGTATGTCTTTAACTATTCCATAGAGTTTAACTATGTTTCTGTACGCCAATCGCATCCCCAACGGGCATGGTCTAAGTTGACCCAACCCAAGAGTTCGGAAATGGATAGAGGTATTAGATTTATACTTTTCCCCAAATTACTCAAGGCATAGACAACTTCACCATCACCAATCGAGATGGCAAGGGTAAGACTCCCAAGGTATTTAACCTTTTTGAGCATCTTTTTTACTATTACAAAGCTCCACTCCTCTGTCAATGTCACTATTTCTATATCATGTAGCTTTAATGTATTGGTCACCATATCCTTTAAGTACTTGGTGTTCTTGGGCATTCCCTACAAAATATCTAAAAGAGGAAGGTTAACGTGAAGTTGTCTGAATGTGTCAAAGAACTTCTTAAAGCATTCATCCTCTTTTGCTTTCATCAGACTCTGTGGAAATAGTGGTAGTGGTATTTTTTCCCAACAACTTTTGTTTTAGGGTACTCAGAATTCCCCAAATTTTCAGCAACTTTGTCTACAATTGATTGAGAAACCAACTTTACATATACCTCCTTATTTGTATTCGGAGTCTTATCATTCAACTCTTTATGGCTCCTCAAAGTGATTGCCATTATTGTTTTAGAGGTTTATCATCATATGTAACACACCCTGAGGCCTTGTATTTTGTGCCTGTGCTAGTTGTCCAACTTGCTACTCTAACTATTTCTATGTAATTTGCTATAATTTATTTTAGAAGCCATAGGTTCTTAGTTGGAAAAAATGTTTTTGAGAGTCTCCTACATGTTCTGGACTAAGTATTATGCTTCTGGTGGTAGTGGTTTCCCCAAGGATACATTGGTTAAGTCTTTCACTTTTGATTGTATGCATTACCATAATTTGACTTTTGTGCAATGCCTACAAAATTAACTAATTTATGATTGGATCCTCACAAATCTGTAGTGTGGCAATCGTTGCGATAAATCTCACACCATGATGGGGTCTGCTGCACTATATTTACATATGCCTAAATCTGTTAGACACACAACATGCTGAATTTATTTATTATCTAATTTTGCTATAAAAGTTAGGCAGCTAAGGTGGTGATTCTATCAACATCAATCATTCCTACAGCCTTTTTCACCGAGCTCCTTGAGGTATCACCATGCCAATTCGGATTTCCTTGGGCAATCTGGTACAACAAGGCATATATCTCATCATATGTCTTTTCCAAAGGTCGACCACCTGCAGCTAAATCTAGCAAAAATTTTATGTTAGGGTCAAGTGCCTCAACAAAGGTGTGAACTAGGACCTCATTGGACTGTTGGTGATATGGAAAGTACCAAAAAAAAAGACTTAAATCTCTATTAAGTATGGTATGGATTATCATCTAGCCATTGTTTTAAGCTCAAAATCTAACAACACAGTCTTGCAGTCTTGACAAGTGGGAAGAAATAGATGAGGAACTTTCGAGATAAGTCATCCTAAATAATGACTAAACCAGATAGTTCAGAATTTAGCTACTATGTTTCTTTCCCTAAAAATGAAAAAGGCAAGAGTATCAGCCTAATATAATCAGTTGACACACCCATAGGGATGAATGTATCATTGATCTCCAAAAAGTTTTGTAAATGGACTTGTCGATCTTCATGTGATAGATTAGTAAACTGTCCTCTTCTATGAAGAAGCTGCACCCTATTCTACTTCAATTCGAATCAACCTCAAGGGGTATAGAGGTCACATTCACCGCAAGTAGGATTGTCACTTCACGAACTATCCTACGGGCTGGTGGATCCTAAGTTATGGGTACATGAATAATATTTTCTCCATAAACTTGCATGATACGGTATAGAATGACTGCTTCGCTCCTCTATTGGTGAACGCATTACTCGGGCTTGGGGTCTAGTTCAACAAAATTTCGATGACTTTCTAGCTTACTGGATTGTTAACCTATTTCCTGTAAATTCAGAAACCAAGACCAACTGTAAACCACCAAAGAAATCAAAAATTAAAAATAGAAGTCCCCGACTACAGTATCAAAAACTTGTTGCACTCAAGAGCACACTCAAGTGTACATGGTCTCACAAAGTAATATAGTGGCCTTATGAAAAGCCGAATATCGATCCATCAAAGACTTGTGTTGACAACTAACCAAGATTAGTTCTCTAATAATATTAATTGAGTGCAAACATAACCACTAGGGTTTAAAGTTATGAGTGGTTGTAAACTAAAAACTATGATATATTAATGTTTTGAATAATCAATGGGAATATACCATGGTTAAGGCTCTGTGAATGATCATAAAACCTTATAAAACATCATTGGTTAGGTTAGTTATATTTTATATTATTTCATGGGGTCTATACTATGACTATAGCCTTCTGAACCTATAATCAACTATCCAACTTAGTCCCTACAACTACATAGTTGAATGGATGCGATAACTAAGTTAAATGCTTTTATATTCATTCCATACTTGAACCAAATTGGGAACTTAATTAAATCTCTTTCCTAAGTGCAAATCATAATATGATTCTATGAAGATTATGATCTTATTTTATTCATCCCACGTTCTACTCTACATTCATCCTTTTGGGTTCCCAATAGAGTTATAACATGTATTCTAAGAGTAATGACTGCATAAAATAGTAATAATAAGGATAAAAAAACAACTAAATATGATAATTAACCACAACCAAAGCAATTTCAAACAATAGTAATCATATCTATGGCGTTAAAACCTTAAACGGGGTTTTAGATGCTCATAGATGTAACAAGAAACACAATTGTATAATAAATGTTACAATCCATAAAAAAATTAAGGTAAAGAAATAAGAACCTTAACTAATGTGTTATCCAACTCCCTTTGAAGTCCCAAGGTTGTCCAAGGTGCGTAAAAAAATAACTAAGTGTCTTATTTATAACAGGAACATAAATGCTGATCTCAACCTAAGGGCGTGCCACACTAATATCGCGCCATATAAGAATCTTTGACTGCCAAAAACATGGATTCAAACTGTAATTTTATATCCACCAAGTTTCCAAGGGTGTGTTACGGTCATATCACGGAACCTAGGCAGCGTAGCGCGCCAAGCACTCCAAAAATGCCTAACTTTGCCAAGGTTTGTCCTATGCTTTTGTCCTTCAACTCCATACATTGTGGTATGGTTACCAGTTGATTTCAAGTTTTTTAATATCCTTTTATCATATTTTTCAACTCACAAAGCTTTATACAGCATCAAACACCACACATTAGAGCACAAAACACACACAAATCAAGATGATAAACTAGTAACGGCAATAGGTCAAGCTAAGAGTACTAGCTTTTGTCCCTTAATTCTTACATGGGTGTTTTCACTCCAAGTTCACAATGAACATACTTTAAACATTATATGTTCAAAAAAAAATACTTATATGCTTATTTACACTAAGAACTACTTATTAAGCACAAGAGAAGTCCTCTAAACTAAGCTAAATATGATCAGATAACAACACTGAGGTGCATAAATTCACCTCAGATCAAGTGATTATGGGAAACACTCTGGTGGTAAGGGAACATATTTGATGATTATTGGGTAACTTGTATGAACTTTATGATTAAGTAATATGCATGAGTTTTCCAACTTGGAGAGTCAATTCTTGAGGCTAAGATATGTTAAAGTAGCGTTCAAGACCTTTCAAGTATATATAATGTGCTTAGTGTTATACTTGCTACTATATAGTCATTGTAGTGCTATCTTGAGTGTTGATTTTTTAGGAGTAGTGTATTATTCTCTCTTATATATGATCCTTAAGTTAAAGGGTTGTTCGAGTATGAACAAAGATTTAAGTGTAGGGTGATGATCTTAAGTGGATTTATGCACCTAAATGTTATTATCTGGGTATTCTTTGTTTAGTTTTGAGAACTTCACTTGTGATTATTGAGTTAGTATTTGGATAAAAGAGCATATAAGTATTGAATTATGTTTAGAGCATTTAAATGTTTTCTTGATGAGTTTTGAGTCAAAACACTAAGTTAAAGTTCAAATGTAAAAACTAGTACTCTTAGCTTGAGCTATGTCTCTTTCAATTTCATTGTGTTGGATTCTACATTATTTTGGGCCCTAATTTATGGTTTTTGATATTGTAGGATACTTGGTGAATCTATCAAGATTATATTTGGATTATATATAAGCTAGAAATCAAGATAAAAAGTCATCGCAAAGATTGGACTTGAATGATAATGCATTGGAAAAAGTTTAATAAAATCTAGGATTTTAGGACTCATTAGCGTGCCACACTACCTAGATGGTACATCATTGGCATGTAACGCCATTTTTTTCATTCTAAATTATTTTTTCAAGTGAGGCTCCATGATTCCAACGTGCCATGGACCCTGGGCCATACGATATTGGTGCGGCAGGTTGGCTAGGCTAAAATAGGAAGTTTGATCCTATTATAAATAGGACACTTCAATATTATTCTTAACACCTTGTATGACCTTAGGTCTTGAAAACACACTGGAAAAGGCTTCTCTTAGGGTTTTTAATCTTTTACTTTAGTTTTTTCTTGGATTTATTCATGGATTACTTATGAATCTTGTTACGTCCATGAGTGGCTAAACACCCTTTTCTGATGTTAAGGTCATGAACATGATTACTTATATTACTTAATTGATTTGGTTATTGTTTTTTTTCATTATTGCTTGTTCTTATATCCTTGTATTAACTATCTTATGGATTGGCGACCCTTAAGATAAACACTTAATTTTATTGTACGCCCGAAAGGAGATATGATAGAATATAATGTGGGATAAATAGAATATGATTGTAATCTTTCAATTCAATGAAGTTATGAGTTACGGTTAGGATAGAAATATACCTAACTTACCTATTTAGTTCAATTATGCAATGTAATATGAATGCATTTAACTTAGTTGTTGCATCCCCACTCAACAATGTAGTTGTGGGGCTAAGTTAGATAATTGATTAGAGGCTCGAAAGACTGTAATCATGATATGAACACCTTGAACCAAAAATCAAGATAATTGACCTGACTAATAAAGTTATAGCATTGAGTACGATTGTTGATCATTCCTTAACCCTGGGTTTCTCTATATTTTTTTCAATAACCTTTAATTTATAGTATTGTTTACTTTACTTTCAGATTGGAACTCTCAAACTCTTTTGGTTACTTTAGCACTTTCTTAATCTTGATAGTTGAACTAGAATTGGATAGTTGTTTAACACTATTCCATGTGGGATTGATACTTTTCTTTCTCTAAGGGCACTATAATACTTGGGTGGACTACGTATGCTTGTGTGTGCGCTTGGGAGCAACAAACTTCCCGAAGCACAATCTTTTGTCGTGAACTCTTAATTGTTAGGATTTGGAAACCCATAAAACCTATTGATCTCTTAGGCTCTAAAGTTGATAGTCTTGCCTCAAATCTTCATCATCGGGGTGGATAACTTTACGACATTGATATTAGCATAAAATTCCCTCACCCATTCCTTATTTTCTTTTCACAATTTAGGAGCAAAAAAAAATTGACCCTCTGTCACCAACCTTTGGTAAAATTTGGGGAGAGATTTAAGGACCTGATCAAGTAAAATTCCCCTCTCGAGGAATAGCTTCTTCCAGGCTAATTCTAAGTAAAAATTTGTCTAGCACTGAAGAGAGATAAATCAATTCTAATTGTATTCTTCTCCTTCATATATGAGGTTGTGTTTTGTTCTTGGATTTTTTAAAACCTTTAAACAACACACAAGGATAATCACACAAAGTTTGTATGTAAACAAATGAAATGTAAGTGATAGAAGACAAATAAATGAGTTAGGAATCAATATGGGACTCAAACATCAAGTTTTACTTTTTGTAGAACATGTAGAAATTGACCTTAGGTAGCATAAAAGTGGTCAGAGGTTGCTACCACGTACATCACTTTAGTGATAAAGGCAACTATGTTTTCCATATTTTTGTGCCCATAGTTCACTTTTGTGATCCTTTCTTAAGCATAGTAAGGGTCACTTAAGTGAAGCCTTCATCCCCAACAAACCCAAAACCAGATTTTTGATCATTTTTTACACTAAAAACCAACACAAAGTACATAAACTCAATAATATATAAAATACATTCTAACTTCATTATCAATCATAGGAAATCAACCAATAATTCATAAAACTATCACAGACCACACATCAAACACTTGGTAGAACACAAGTGTAATGCCCCGAATCTAGCACTCAGAACGCTACACGGTGCTCATGACCCCAAAGAACCACAAGCTAACCCATGTCTGATATCTATAACTAGGCACTACATAATATACTGTATAAATGCAGAAAGAGGCTGAAAGACCATAAGATTCAAATATTTGATAAAACATAATATCTGGAAATATGATATATCAATACCAAAACAAAATTGAAATAATAACTATTTGAACATTCTACAGTCTGGAAGACTCTAAATTGTCTAAAACTGTAGAGTTTATGGGACATGTACCCAACTAACTCCAGACTACTGAAATATTAAAGTAATAAAATAATCATGCTATCCTCGAATGATGAGGATTCACTGCTAGTCTGACTGTTGAAACTGGAATGCTACTGATGCTCTAGAGCTCGTGCTTCTAAACTTATGGAATAGAACACCATAGCGTAAATGCATTAATACGATTGAATGTACTGGTATGTAAGTGAGGTAGGCTGAATGCAAAGGTTTATATGCATTAACAATACTGACTAACTGAGAAACATGAACATGAGAATACATGCATGAAAACGTGAACTATAACTGAGACCATGACATTACCGAATCTAAATACTGATAACATATATTTTTGTATAATCGATATACTATTATTAGAATGACTGTGTCTAAGAGTCCTATTTCTGATGAAACTAGCTGAGTTCCCTATTAAACTGGGTGACTGTATCTGATAATCTTGTATTTTGTCGAACTATCTGAGTTCTATTACTGCGACTACGACTGAGACTGAGATTGTAATAGTGCGAAGTAGTCATCTAACCGACATGTCCCAAATGATATAATATAATTGAGTTGTGGTCTAATCTATAACCCTAATTGGAAGGGTATCAATACCACACCACGAGTAAGGGCATACTGTGAGTAATCCCTCATCTAATAGGTACTCTAAGGAGAACGGTGGGACCCTCATATAACAGGTTAAGCCACCTCATCTACCCTTATCTAGCAGGTTTAATTTCTCAACCTACATTGGCTACGTAGTTCTGGAGTGCAAGTACTACTTCTAAGAATCACACCCTCTACTCGCAGGTAAGTTCTCATCATTGGGCTCACTTGGTGCTAAATCCTACTCCCATCTGATTAGACACTGAATTAATTATACTGAACTAACTGGACTAAAATCACTGAGTTTCATTGACTGACGACATATTACTAAGATCTGATAACTGACTGAGATTACTGAGTTTTCCTAAGTCATGAGACTGACTGAATTCTACAAAACATGGCTTGACTAAGAGTATCTTGAAAACTAACACTAGCTCTAGGCACACTGCTAAATTATCGGGTACAAGTACCCCCAAGACTCGATAGCATGAAACTAACAAAACATGACACTTCTTGAAACATAACCATAGTCAACAATTCATAGTACAATCATTGGTGATTTTTATGAAGTATTCGCATGTTATAAGCTTACACATGAATAGGAATGCATATAAACATATCATAATTTCATAAGCCTAATCTCATGAGGATTACCTCAATCCATTACAAAGAATAACAATAACGTGGGAGTTATGTCAAACATAAGGGAGAAACATGGATTAATCAATTTTTGTCACAAATTAGTCATAAGGAAAAATTCCTATTCTCTTAGGCATTTTATCAAACACCTTGCATGCATATCTTTAGGCATAGGCATAAATATTGAAATAATACATTATGGCAACATTTTACACTTCCAATGCAAGAATTCAACCACATACTAACATATTTTCATGATAGTCATTAAAGACTTCAACTTGGAAATGAAAAAACCAAAACATGGATATAATTTAATTCATACCATCGAATCCAAAGTTTATATTTCAAATAGGGTTTCTTGAGCTTCATGGGATAAACAAACCCATGAATCAACACTTGACATACCCGGGTGGATGATTTCTTAAAGATTGGTGGAGAAAATCTTGAATTCTTACCTTGGGATTAGACACCTAGGGTTTCTTGTTCTTGGGGATTGATCTTTGGAAGAAACCCTAATTTGGTATCGTGGATTAAAAAAGAAGTTATGAGCTCTAGTATGATATAATTAGGGCTTAAAATGGATAGAAAAATACCCAAATATCCTTTTAAAAATAACTTAAAATCGCTGATCAGAAGTGGCAACGGTTTGGGCGATGGTCCATCGCTGGCTTGATAGTCCGTCAGTCCTTACCATCATACTTGCCTAGAACCTGAACTTTCTGCCTCATCTGCGATGGTTTGGGCGATGGTCCATCGCTGGCTTGACTGTTCATTGGTCTTGAATGTCGTACTTAACCAGAAGTCGGGTTCAATGCCTTAGTTGCCAAGGCTTGGGTGATGGCCCATCGCTAGATCGACAATCCATCGGCGTGATCGTCATTCTTGGTAGTTCCGATGGTTCTCTATAAAATGTCCATAATGTTTTACTCCGATATCGGATTTGGAAAAAATTGGCATCGTTGGAAAGCTAATTCAATTTTCCACATGATAAAAAATCGAAATTGGGGAAATTCTATTTAATTTAAAAATTAATCATTTAGGAATTCATCACTAACTCTTCTAGAGGCTAGATTTGACTTAAAGAAAGTTTAGGGTATTACAATATCTCCCCCTTGGGAATATTCATCCTCGAATGGGATTGCCTAGACTGGAAAAGTTGATAGACTGATTTTACTTAAGGGACATAAACTTTTGAACATGTCTATATGATTGGAACTTCTGATATACTGAAATCTCATACTGAATATGCATGTCTAATGCATGGATATGTCATGGATAGTCTTCATGAATGCATGACTAAAATTACTGAGAATTTTGAAGGGACCGACATATCGGGGACTGAGCTTTCCCTTCTTTCTGAACTTCTTTACTCCCTTCAAGGGAGAGATTTTCAAGTATACATAATCATCAATCTTAAACTCGAGATCCCTTTCTGCACATGTGTGCATACAATTTTTTCCGACTTTGAGCTGTCTTGAGCCATTTTCTGATCAACTAAACTTTCTCTAAGGTATTGAATACCAAGTCAAGCCCTACTGCTATGGCCTTACCCACTTTGAACTAACCGATTGGAGATCTACACCTCCTACCATAGAGAGCTTCAAATGGATCTATATGAATACTAGAATGATAGTTGTTATTGTATGGAACTCAATCAAAGGCAAGTGGTCATCCCAACTCCCCTTGAAATCAATTGCACATGCCCTTAAAATATCTTCCAAGGACTGAATGGACCTTTCTACTTGACCATCTGTCTTAGGATAAAAGGTTATACTGAGGTGAACTTGGGTACCAAGACCCTTTTGGAATGATTTTCAGAAGTGAAAGGTGAACTGGGTACCTATATCTAAAACAATATACAATAGAACACCGTACAATCTGACTTTCCTGATATAGAGTTTAGAATAATCCTTTGTTGAATAGGAGGTATGGACTGGAAAAAAATGATTTGGTCATCCTGTCTACAATGACCTAGACTGAATCATGCTGATGATGAGTACGAGGAAAACTTGTCACAAAGTCCATGTTCACTTATTCTCACTTCCAAGTAGGAATACTGAATTCCTCCATGGACCCACTAGGCTTCTTATGCTCTATCTTAACCTACTGACATATAGAGCATTTAGCCACGAACTCTACAACATCTCTCTTCATCCCATTCCACCGATAGATTTTCCATAAGTCACGGTATATCTTAGTGGCCCCTGGATGAATAGAGTAGCGTGCACCATGCACTTCTGCAAGAATTCATTGCATCAAGTCATCTACACCTGGAATACATAGATGACCCTAACAACGGAGAACACCACATCCCCCTTGGGAGAAAGCCTCTACCTTATGATCTCTGACCAACTCTTTCATATTAACAAGACTGGGATCTCTATCTTATTTTTCTTTCACCTCAGATACTAGAGATAATTCTAAACTATTCTGAACCCATATACTAACGAAGCAGACACCTAGTCAAGTAAGATGATGGACTTCTTGAGCTAACTTCTTTTTACTGTCCTCATCATGAGCAACACTATCCATATACAGTCTACTAAGAACGTTGGACACTACATTGGCCTTGCCCAAATAATAAAGGACACTTATTTCATAATCTTTCAAGATCTCTAACTATCTTCTCTAACAGAGGTTAAGATCTTTCTAATTGAATACGTATTGAAGGCACTTTTTATCTGTAAACAGATCTACATGAACATCGTATGAATAATGCCTTCAAATCTTTAAGGCAAAAACTACGGCTGCTAACTAAAGATAATGAGTCGGATAATTCTTCTCAGGGGTTTAAGCTGTCTGGAGGCGTAGGCTATGACCTTACCATGTTGTATGAGTACATAACCCAAACCTAATCTGGATGCATCACAGTACACTACAAATCCATCTGAACGCTCTGGAAGAGCTAAAATCGGGGGTTGAGGTGAGTCGCGTCTTCAACTCCTGAAAACTCTTCTCGCATAAATCTGTCCACTAAACTGAACCTTCTTCTGAGTCAATCTCGACTAGGGGATTCAATAAATGAAAATCCTTCAACAAATTGGTGGTAATAGCTAGCCAAACCTAAGAAACTACTGATATCTAATGCAGAGATGGGTCTAGGCCAATTTCTCATTGCTTTGGTTTTTTGAGGATCAACTCTAATTCCATCACTAAAGAAGATATAACCAAGGAATGCTACTGAGCTTATCCAAAATTTGCACTCACTAAATTTGGTGAACAACTGATGATTTCTGAGAGTCTGTAATACTCTTTTGAAATGGTCTGCATGATCACACTCACTGTGGGAATAGATAAGAATATCATCTATAAAGACTATAACGAACATATCCAAGTACTACTTAGACACATGATTTATCAAGTCCATGAAATTTGCTGGGACATTGTTAAGACCGAAGGACATGACTAAGAATTTGAAGTGACTATACCGAGTACGGAAAGCTATTTTCAAAATATCACATTCTTTGACCCTGAGCTGATGATAGCTTGATCTGAGGTCTATCTTAGAAAAATAGTTGGCACCCTAAATTTGATAGAGTAAGTCATCGATTTTGGGAAGTGGATACTTGTTCTTGATAGTGACTTTATTGACCTGACGGTAGTCTATACATATTCTGAGAGAACCATCTTTTTTATGCATGAAAAAGACTGGTGCGCCCCACGGGGACACACTGGGTCTGAAGAATCCCTTATATAGGAGATCCTTCAACTGTTCTTTTAACTCTTTGAGTTCTGCTTGTGCCATTCTGTATAGCGGAATAGATATAGGCTAAGTATCTGGAAGAATATTAATGCCAAAGGCTATTTCCCTTTTGGGAGGAATTCCTGGAAGATCTTCAGGAACGACATCTGAGTATTCATTCACTGCTGGGATTGATCTAAGATTAGGAGTTTCAGAACTAGAGTACTTAACTTGATCAAGATGATAAACACATCCCTTAGATATCATTTTCCATGCCCGAATGTTGGAAATAAGTTAATCTCCAAAAATTAAAGTACTACCCTTCCAATATAGGACGGGTTCATTTAGGAACTAAAACTGAATAACTCTATTTCTGTAGTCGACTATTGTATAGTAGGAATAAAGCTAATTCATGCCGAGAATGACATCAAAATTAGTTATCTCTAATTCGACTAAGTCTGCTGAAGCGACTTTCTGAGATACTATAAATGGAAAGTTCATGTATACCCATCAGGCTATGATACTTTTACCCATTAGGGTAGAGACTAAGAAGGGATCTACTATAATTTTAGGACTAACTCAGAAATCAACTGCTATATAAGGAGTAACAAAAGATAAGGAAGCTCCTGGATCTTGCAAAGTGTAAACATGCTAGTGAAAGATCTGTAATGTACCAGTGATGACATAAGGAGAATTTTCCTGATCTTGTCAATATTAGAGAGAATAAAGTTTGTTTGGGCGTTGCCCACTGGTTGTGCTGGAAGTGGCACCCTGCTGATTTGGGAGATCGTACTGAACTAGAAGGAAATTATGTTGATCCTAAGGACCTGGCTGGGGACAATCTCTAACTCTGTGGCATATCTTTCACATCCACAGAAAACATCACTTCCAGCTCTACAAGTACCCTGAAGGTGCTTGCCACATGTCTAACAAAGGGGATAGGTTTGGGCACTGCTAACACTGCCTTGAGACTTAACGCTTGGTACCCTATCTCTGTTGCCATCTCTAAATTTTGGCACTGGAGCACTGTCTAAGGAAGAATATGGAACGGATGACTTTTGGCGGAATTGATAATAACTTCCACCCTCTGACTTAGGATGAGCAAAGTTAAAACTAACTGTCCTTGCTCTCTTATTCTACTTCTCTCTCATCTTAAGCTTCTACTCTTCTATCTGTTGAGCATGGATCATAAGTCTGTCTATGTACATATTACTAATCAACATTACATATTTGTACTCATTGACCACACTATCATTCACCCCAGAAATAAACTTACTCATATTAGCCCTGATGTCTGCCACTACATGAGGAGCATATCTAGCTAATTGAGTAAACTTAATAGAATACTTTTACACTATCATGTTGCCCTGCCTGAGGTTTATAAACTCTAACACCTTAGCTTCCCTTAGCTCTAGGGGAAAGAATATTTCAAGAAAAGCAGTGGCAAACTCCTCCCACTCTATAGGCCCTCCATCACCCGCCCTCTCTGCTTTCTACTATTTGAACCATGTGTGAGCCACATCCTGCAACTGATATACAACTAGCTCAGCATTCACACAAGCAGTAACTCCCATGATATCCTAACCTTATGAACCTGATCAAGGAATTTCTTTGGGTCCTCGTTTGACTTAGACCTAAAAAAGTATGGAGGATTCATTCGGGTGAAGGCCCGAATCCTAGATGTAGTAGTATTAGCCACTTGGTTGGCCGAAATAGTAGATGGTCATTTATTCTGAATAGCAATTGAGTTATAAAGAGTAATGAATGTAGATATGAACTCTGCATGAGAAATATGTTTATCCAAGGGGTCTGTTTGGATGGGCTGAGGGGCTGACTGATTTTTATTTCTTCTCGTAGGTGGTATATTCTATAGAAAAAGGGAAGAGACGAATTAGATTAAGATTTAAATTTAAGCTCATGCTTATAGGCACGACTTGAATACTGAAAGAAGGGAAATTGTTCCTTAAACATCTTATAGCCTCCTATACATAAATATGGCGTGCAACACACCCATGCACAAGACTCTACTAGATGTGGATTTTAGATTTCCTAGGACACTATTGAAGCTTAGGCTCTAATACCAATTTTGTAATGCCCTAAATCTAGTAGTCGGAATGCTACACGGTGCTTATGACCCCTAAAAACCACAAGTTAATCCATGTCTGATATCTGTAACTAGGCGCTGCATAATATACTGTATAAATATAAAAACAGGCTAAAAGGCCATAAGCTTCAAAATATCTGATAAAACATAACATCTAGAAATATGGTATATCAATATTAGAACAAAACTAAAATAATAACTTTCTGAACATGATATAGTTTGGAAGCCTCTAAATTGTCTAAAAACTGTGGAGTAGATGGGACATGTCCCCAACTAACTTTGAACTACTGAAATAATAAAGTAATAAAATAATCCTTCTATCTTTGAATGATGAGGACTCACTACTAGTCTGACTGCTAAAATTAAAATACTACTGATGCTCTGGAGCTCGTACTTCTGAATATATGGTATAAAACACCATAGCACAAATGCTTCAGTACAATTGAATATACTGGTATGCAAGTGAGGTAGGCTGAATGCAAGGTTTTATATGCATGAACAATACTGACTGACTAAGTAACATGAACGTGAGAATACATGCATGAATACATAAGATGTAACTGAGATCATTACATCACTAAATCTGAATATTGATAAAATACGTTTTTGTATAACTGATATACTATTATCTAAATGACTGTGTCTGACAGTCCTTTTTCTGATAGAACTAGCTAATTTTCATACTAAACTGGGTGACTGTATCTGACAGTCTTGAATTCTATAAAACTATCTTAGTTCTATTACTAAGACTGAGACTGAAACTGTAACTGTGGGAAGTAGTCATCTAACCGACATGCCCTAAATAATATAATATAATTAAGTTGGGGTCCAATCTATAACCCCAATTGGAAGGGTGTCAATACCGTGCCCCTAGTAAGGACAAGGTGTAAGTAATCCCTCATCTAATAGGTACTCTAAGGAAAATGGTGAGACCCTTATATAATAGGTTAAGCCACCTCATCTACCCTCATCTAGCAGATTTGATGTCTCAACCTACACTAGATACGTAGTTTTGGAGTGCAAGGATTGCTTCTAAGAATTACACCCTCTACTCGCAGGTAAGTTCCCATCATTGGGCTTACTCGGTGCTGAATCATACTCCCATATGATTAGACACTGAATTAATTATACTAAACTGAATGGACTAAGTTCACTGAGTTCCATTGACAGATGAAATATTACTGAGATATGATAACTAATTGAGATTACAGAGATTACTGAGTTTTCTTGATTAGTGAGACAAACAGAATTCTGCTGAATATGGCTTGACTGAGAGTATCTTGAAAACTGACACTGGCTCTAGGCACACAGCTAAATTGTTGGGTACAAGTACCCCCAGGACTCGATAGTATAAAACATATAAGACATGACACTTCTTGACATATGACCATAGTCAACAATTCATAGTACAATTATTGGGGATTTTCCAGAAGTATTTGCATGCTATAAGCTTACACATGAATAGGAATGCATGTAAACATATAATAATTTTATAAGCCTAATCTCTTGAGCATTACTTTAATCCATTACAAAGCATAACAATAACATGGGAGTCATATCAAATATAAGGGAGAAATATGGATTCATCAATTTTGGTCACAAATGAGTCATAAGGCAAAATTCCTATTCTCTTAGGCATTTTATCAAACACCTTGCATGCATATCTTAACGCTTAGGCATGAATATTGAAATAATACTTCATGGCAACATTTTACACTTCCAATGCAAGAATTTCAACCACATACTAACTTATTTTAATGATAGTCATTAAAGATTTCAACTTGGAAATGCAACAACAACATAAATATGGATATAATTCAATTAATACCATGGAATCTAAAGTTTATATTTCAAATAGGTTTTCTTGAGCTTCATGGGTAAAAGGAACCCATGAATCAATACTTGACATACCTGGGTGGATGATTTCTTAAAGATTGGTGGAGGAAAGATTGAATTCTTACCTTGGGATTAAACACCAAGGGTTTCTTGTTCTTGGGGATTGATCTTTGAGAGAACTCTAATTTGGTGTTTTGGATAAACAAAGAAGTTATGAGCTCTGTTCTGGTATAATTAGGGGTTAAAATGGGTGGAAAAAGACCCAAATACCTTTTCAAAAATAGCTTAAAATTGCTAATCGAAAGTGCGATAGTTTGGGCAACGGTTCATCACTGGCTCGATGGTCCATCAGTCTTGACCATCGTACTTGGACAGAACCTAAACTTTCTGCCTCGTCTGTGATGGTTTGGACAATGGTCCATCACTGGCTCGATGGTCCATCGGTCCTGATCGTCGCACTTGACCAAAAGTTGGGTTCACTGCCTTTGTTACAACAGCTTGGGCGACAGTCCATCGCTAGATAGATGGTCCGTCGGCCTGATCATCGCTTTTGGGTAGTTTCGACAGTTTGCTGTAAATCGTCCATAACTTTTTAGTCCAATACCGAATTTGGACGAAATTGGTATCATTGGAAAGCTAATTCTATCTAATTTAAACATTAATCATTTAGGAAGTCATCACTACCTCTTCTGGTGTCCAGATTTGACTTAAAGAAAATTCAGAGTGTTACAACAAGCTATTTCAAACTATTAAAATGACCAATGGGTAATCAAGATTTTCATATGGCTTACTACTAATTTTGATCCTAACCAAGAAAACCGCACTAATTTTTGCACAAGTATTTAAATTCTTATCTAAATTTACTCTAAAAATGTGAGATAAAAGGGACAAGAAGAATATAAGAATTTACAAATGTAGGATTAAGAGTTTTAACGAAACATCCCTTGAGTTGTGAACATAGAATTGAAGTAACGAGAAGAATTGAGGGTAAAGAATTTGAGATTAGTGCTAAGACAATTTGAAGTTGAGTTTTTGGGAGATATACCAATGTTAAGCATGTTTTCCCTTACCCAAGGGCTTTTTTATCATCAAAAGTCGCATAAGAAGACATTTGAATTCTTAAGCAATCTTTGATTCTTATTTGACCATTTGCTTTAGTCGGAACAGAATTTATTATGCAACCTTGACTATTTCTTTGACTTTTGCATAAGGGATCGGTTGGTCACTTTATGGACCGATTTCTATTGAAACCGTCCACTTTATCCATTATTTGACTGCTTTAGTGGTATTTAAGGCTTTTCTAAACATGGTAGATTTTGTTCAATCTTACAGTAATCGGGTTATTTTTTGGTGATGATCATTACTGATTTGCATAATTCCATCACTTTTGGCATAAGGACATAGTCCTTACTGAGGGTCATATTAAGAAATGTGAACATAGTGCTAAAATATCGTATAAGATTTTCATGATTATTTATGGGACTTCTAAATAAAATTGCATGATCTAGCCGTAGTCAGCCGATGAGCTTACCAGCATATGGTGTACTGACATTGCTCTTTCTACATCATCTTTGGAATGTATATGTATTGCGGGATGATCTGAAGTCTCTTATGTGGAATATTTTCAACAACTTTAATATTTGTCTTCTCATCAAGAGTTATGTATAGAATCTCTTATACATCTCTAGACTAGCTCTTGAGATATGTTTCAATCTTTTAAAGTTATCACTTACAAAGGTGTCAAATATTAATAATAATGTTGTTATTTAAGGTTGAACCATTTATTTATTTAAAGGTTGTTAAGTGAATTTTGACATATACTGGGTTGGGTGGTAAGGATTTTTTATCTATATAAGGATAGAGTACGTGCCCACACAATCTCGTAATTTTAGTGACAAGGGCTCATTTCTTACACTTTGAGTTTTTATACTGAATACCGAGTATTTATAGGTTCAAAATCCAAGGTGTTACAAAAGCATTGTAATTTAGAAAGAGTGATGGATAAGAATTATTTATCTTAAATAGTGACTATTCTGCGTAAGGACTTTCATTTATAACATGTTTTTTTTCCTTTTAGTGAACTCTTCAACTCGCCAACTCCTCCTCTCCTCTCTTCTCACCCACAATTTTCCTTTATTTCCCTTATTTTAAGCATATATTCTTATGCCACTACCTAGGAGCACATATTTCCTTTATTTCTTTTTTCTTTCCCGCACCCTACTAATAATATATATTATTTATATCTTAACCTTACACCCACAGTCTTTCCTTTCAAGTTACCATACGTAACTATGCTTTTTCTTGATTTTCCGAATTATTTTAGGCATTATTTCATGATTCAAAGTCAATTTCATGTTCAATAAGAACAAAAGGATTAAGCTTAAGGTGTCGACCAAAAAGAGTGACTGAAAGCTCAATAATAGTGATGAGGAATTCACACATGACTACATAAAAGAGAAGAGGGAAAATATGGATAATTGAAGAAACACATATATCATCTCCTAGACTCAACATTCTTCATTTTACTTTCACATAATAAGAAAAATTTTGGCAACAACTTGAAATCAAGAAATATCAATAAAATTATCTCACATACACATGACCCATTTTTATTTTTATGACGACTCATTATCAATCTCTGGTTAAGAAAACAATAGCAAGACTTCAGTGTAAATATTTTCTAAGCTAATACCATAAAACACAAGTCAAGATGAGATAAAGTGTCTTAATATAGGTCATTTACTTTGTCATAAAATATTTTTCGCATTTTAAGCATAAAACATGCTTTTTTCATCTTTGATACACCAAAATTTAGCACCTAGAATTCAACATAGTCCAAAGGATTGAAGGTTCCTTCCTACTATCAATGACAAAAAACTTTCTCAAGATGGTCGTCTACTATCCATTGTTGTAAAAATTTGTTTCTCCTCCTATATTAAAAATTAAAAACTACTCCTATGCATAAAAAAATTACCCGATTCAGAAGTTTACCCTTGAAAAACACCCTAGTACATAGGAATAAGCAAGGAGTGTATAAGATATATTACTTAATAGAACTAAAAAGATACAAATTTATTTTTTTATTATTTTTATACTACTTATACTAAAATAAAAACATATGTTGTATTCATCTTTGACCTTAAAAATATCAAAAGATTCCTCACCGCAAACTTCAAGGCATGCTTTGACCACAATGTATTGTTCTTTACTTTGAATATACCTAGAAACTTGATTTTTGGGGAGTTTTTTTTTAACAGAATAAGCATGTTTGTCAAGAAGAAACTGTGGCCTTCAATAAATATTTGTGCACTAAAATATGAGCTATATACTCAATCTTGAGGGATCAGTGGTGGAGGAAGAAAGACAATGAATTATATATTTTCTTCATGTACCGCACTAAATTAATATGATATATATTCAATCTTGTAGAACTGGTGGTGGAGGAAGAAGACGTGAACCACGTATTGTTTTCATATAACTCACTAAATTAGTGCACCATATAAGGTCCATCGACCATAATAGATGTTAAGTTTGGTCCGCCAATGAAACTTCTATATAGTTATATGTAATTTTTTTCAACTTTATTGCATGTCATTTTGATCATTTTATCTTTTTATATGTCATTTATGTCCTGGACATGGAGCTAGAAAAAAAAAAGGGATGGAATTTTGTGTAGAAAAGAGATGAAAGGTGGGGTAGGGAGAACGACAGATTGGGTTTGAAGAATAAGAAGAAAGAGGAGGTTCAAGGTTGAGTGTTATGTTTTTCTATCTTTATTTATATTTTCAACCAAGCAGAATCCATCGAGTTAGAAGCTAGATAGTTACTCAAATTTGGGTAATCACTCAATTTTGTTTTGTCTTTCAAAAGATATTTAACTTATCCTAAATAACCCCAGTAGTCATATTTGTGGTAAATAAAATTTTCAGACTTATTCAATGACAAGATATTTATTATTTTTTGTTAAATAATATGTTAAAGTGTTGAAATAAATATTAAATATTAAGGAAGTTCACTGATTGGGTAAAAAAGTTAATTAGCTTTTCTCTGAATGGTACTAAAGTTTAAGGAAGTTGAGTTATTGGGTAAAAAAATTAATCAAACCTTAGTATTGTAATGACTTGTTTTGTGTTTACTAAAAGGGACCTCGTCTATAGGAACAAGGTACGAGTATTTTTAAAAATATTATCCGAACTTATACAAACGAACTTCGCAAAAAATTTTAGAATTTAAAATTTTAGATCGGAATGATATCACTCTGCTATAACTGGAATTTTTTCTCTATAAATGTATCGCGATAGAAGCTGACCGCCTCTATAACGGAATACCAAAGGCAAAAATCAGACCCTATTTTATTTAATTTTCTTTCTCCTCTTTACTTGTAAAATAACGAAAAAGGTTTGTAATAACCCCCCAGGATTGCCTCAGGGCCATGGAGCAATGTAGAAAGGAATACATTTGAATAGGTTAAAGCCCATGCCTTACTCACAAAATTCATGCCAGAAATCACTAGTCAAAAGCTTGCATTCATGCCTCTATAGAAGCTATTTGGTGTCTAGATAGACTAGGTTTAACCGAGTAATAAACCAAGATTAGAAAACATAGGCATAATATAAATTGACCACAAATTACATGCTTAGGTCTTTGGACACGATGTTAGGATGGATAAAAATATTAAAATTCAACTAGTTTTGAATGAAAATTTGATGTTACTTGTGATATTGAAATATATGAACTAATTAATATGCATTGTTTTTTATGTTATTCATCCTTGAATATTTAAGATAGTTTTGTACTCAAAAATTTTTATTTAGAACTTTATGAATGCCTATTTAGAGTTGGTTAGTAGTTAGTGTTGGTTGATTTGGAGGAATATTTGGTGGTTGGTATTGGTGGATTTTTAGAAATCTATGATGGTTAGTGCTTGTAGATTCTTAAAAATTTATGGTACTAACAGAGGAATGGTTATGTCTTAAGGTATCAATGTATTATGGTACGGAGTGTTAGTGTGGATGCATACCTAAGACATTGCAATTTCTAACCAAATCTTAATCAGGGTCGAATTGTAGGTGATGATTTACTGTAGTTGAAACCTAACTTGATTTATGTGTGCATGTTAAATTCTCTTAATATACTTACTACAAGGCTTGTTTAAAGAAATGTAATGGTTAAACGATAGCTTAAGTATTAATCACATAAAGGTAAGGTTGTATTAAAGACTTGTTGAATGTACTAGTGTAATGGTTGTTTTTTATATGTTTGTGATTGTTGTGATATCATATACTTTATTATGGGATGTATAGATATTCAGACATCTTTATTAGTTTTTTTAATTATTATTATTATTATAATTATATCATCGATATTTGGACATCTTTATGGTTTTGATAAAATAAGATTGACAAGCACTAGATACCTGAGATTTGTGTATGGGGATAAGAGTTTGTCCCCTGAGTTTTTTCCCTGTAGTTCATGGTTAGTGGGGAACCATGACTTTTATCATATATGTACATGTATTGGTGGGAGTGATGGTTCCTTAAGTGAACCAGATCTATCTATTACTTGTTACACACACACACAGAGAGATATATGTATATATATATATATATATATCTTAAGCAAATCGAGTTCATGTGTTACCTGATATTACTTTTTGTTACTTGAATGGACCGAATTTCTTGTTTACTTGATATAATTATATTTTTTTACTTGTAATATTTGATTCTATCAGTGAATTGGGATTATGTGTTGGCCTGTTATAATTGTATCCTTGAGTGGTTCATGTAAAATTCAAGTGAATGGTATACTCTTCAAATATCTATTTACTTTTGTGTTTGAAACATGGTCAGTATTCTTGATATTGAGTCATGGTATGTTAACGTGGATTCTTGTTGGGGGTTATGGTTTGGACTTAAATTGTTCTCTATTTTCTTATTACTTGATTTAAACTCTATGGTTTGTTGAAAAAGGGAAAGATGTTGTTCATGACATAAGTTTTTTGAAAGTTGTTCATGGTTGTGCTGGTGGTATTATTATAGTTAATAATCTATTAGTTAGTATTATTGAGATTGGGTAGAAGGGGTATTATTTTATTTTTATTTAATTTTTCATAGCCTTAAATAAATCTCCTCTTTCTAGAGTGTTAGTACATAACAAGAACATGTAAAACAATATTAAGTGTTGCATAGGAGTCCAAAATGGTGGGTTGTTGAGGGTAGGAACCCTTGGTGTTAAGTATGGTTGAATTAATATTTAATTACGAACAAGGTCTAACTTGATGACATTGTAAGAGGGCGGTGATTAGGGTTGAATGTGATAAGCGGATGTTGTTTCACAATTAGTAAGGAAAGTAAAGGCTAAAGATGTAAAAGAATTAAGGGACGGAGTATATTTGACTAAATGAACTCTTAAGTTGCATACTTCCCTTCTTATTTATCTAATGTTTATATGATTTAATATGAGTCAAGTGATGATACTTAATAGTACGTGTTATTTATATTATTACTACTCTTGTTATATTCTTTTTGAGGGTATAGTCTAATTGCATGATCAGTAGATGTTTCATACTTGGCACAGTAAAGATGTCCCGCAGGTTGTTTCATTATTCTTATGGTGGAAGTTGGGTGTGATGTATTGTTCCATATTTTCTCATAGTAGCTCTGGTACCTATTTAGAATAGGTCTTTGGAGAAAGTATTTAGTTTTATATCTAAAGATTTATAAACTATATATAATAAATAAAGGTATTTTATTGCTTCTTATTAACTTCTGCATGCATTTTGAAATGGGAGGTAAGGGTTCTCCTAATTATTTCTTATTGACTTCCCCATATATTTTGAAATGGGTGGAGATGTCGCTTAAAGTACACCTCTGTAAAGCGGCCACTGAAAAAATAGAATCTAACTAGGTTAGGATCGATTCCACATAGAATTGTCCAAAATATCGACCAAGTGTTTATCAAAGCAAACAATAAATAATTTCCAGTAAAGGGGGGATTTTGAGAACTTCAAATATTAGATTTCATTGGATTTGTAATCAATGTGATACAAATGCTAGGACTATGTTCCCAAAGAACTTCATAATTTTATAGAATCAATATACTAATTATCTCTTGTGGTGCTCAGAATGCAAAATTGATAGGTTATGTTCCTCTAAATTACTTTATTCCCCTATTAGATGTCTATCTTCAATCACAAATTAACGTCTCATGAGTTTTGGATTACTAACCTCCATTATTTATCTCATATTAACTATCCTCTTAACCAACTTAAGTTAATTAAATAGAGGTTGATAGCTGAAAATCTCATTGGTAATTTCCTTTTTCCATCTGTTACACCTTCTTTCGTTGCAAGTAGGGATAAGGTGACTCCTACTATTGGCCATCGTCAGAAATATATCAAATCAAAGCAAATAACAATACATGCACAAACACCTTTTGAGAATAAAGTCGTACTCTGTACACTTCTTCATTAATCCATAATGGTTTTCATGAATCTAGTTGCGGTGATTTTGCTACTCATAATTGCAAGCACACAAATAATTGTGAGCAGAAATCATAATTATGAACTTATGAAGAAGATGATGAAAACCACAAATCTCACTTTAAATTAAAATCTTAAAAATTGATGTTTATAAATACTAATTATATGCCTTAAAAGTGATAATAGAACGTACACTGAAACAATAAATAAAATGGGAGTGTTATAGACATCAATAAAATGTATCCTAAATACAATGGAATTTGTTAAGTCAGCAGCTCCGATGAAGGAAGGTACGATCGGGGTAGATACCATGATCATCCTTAGTGCTCGCAGGTTGGTACATGACTTTTGAATATTGGTAGATGTTTCCTGGCATAATGCTCAGTGTGAACTATTCCTTTTCTCCTATGATCATGACGCTTTCGTAAGTTCTTCCTCTAATTTTAACTTTAAAGATTAATCCTTCCACGGTCTTTAGTATGAGCTCATGGTATTATTCCACGACCATGGGATCTTCTAGCACTACTAAAAAATGGGTCTATGGCAACACATGCAAAACCGTTGTAATAGCGAAGTAAACCATAGCTATAGACATATTGCGACTGTTCCACAGCTGTTTCATCAGGTCGCGTGGCGATAGCTCTACTGCTACGGTTCTTGTAATGGTTTTAATAACCGTTGCTATATCTAGGCTATAGCAATGGTTATAACGATCTCTACTGCAACACTTATTTGATATCACTTGCTACAAAATAAACTGTTGCTAAAGGATTTTATGCATCGAGTATTGTATCTATTGCAACAGTTAAATAAATGTATTACTCGTTAACTTAGACTTTGTTGCAATAATTTTGTTATTAATGCTACGATTTTCTTTTGTCACATATACATTGTATAGCGACGGTTTAAACATCTAACAAAACAGTTTGCAAGCTGTTGTCACAGAGTGTTATGCAACAGTTATTTGATCTACTACAACAGTTAAAATAAGTGTATTATAACTATATACTATTGCAACAGTTCTGTAATTAATGCTATGGTTTTCTCAACACATACAAACTCTGTAGCGACAATTTAAATGATTTATAAAAGGTGTTGTATCAACTTTCTATAGCAATAGTTCAAGTTGCAATTGCAAAAACTTAATTTGCTACAAAAATATGTAGCCTTGCAATGATATATCCAAGTTATAATAAGAATAACAAAACATTTATTAATGTTCATCTTTAAAATTGTATCCAAAATAATAAGCCAACCACAGTGATTAATATCCCAAAGACTAGAAAATCGATTAAGTTTCATTGGGTTGTTGTCGATATCAAAAATATCCTAAAACAAGTTACAAAAACCATCTAATATCTTCTTAACAATCTTTAATGTACTCGTCATTCCTTGCTTCATTTTCTTCACCTACAAAAACAAAATCATGTCAATTATCTTTGACAATATAATTCTAGTTATCTTCTTATATACAATTAACATATTCTCCACAAAGTCAAAGAACTACCAGTGGTCCTTCTGATCACTGGTTTCCCTGGTTTCTCTTCTCATGAAATAAGTAGAAAAGGACAAGTCACCACAACAACAACAACATACCCAGTGAGTTCCCATGGACTTGAGATAGCTTATTCCCTAGAGAAAACTGATAACATAAAAATACACATACTTTCTAGAAAAAATCGGAGAAAGCAAACTTCAAGTTCTTCCAGGACTACCTACACACCTTAGTATCAGATACATCAAGCATTTCCAGTGATGATCCTGATAAATTTATACAGAGAATTGTCAACAAGTTGTGTTTCCCTCAAACAAAGACTTCTTATTCAGTTTTTGAGAGATAAGCTCCAAAAGAGAAATCTCATTGATACCTGCAAAGGAGAAGAGTTTTTGAAAATTGATACCTGCAAAAGAGAAATCTCATTGATACCTGTAAATCATCTCGTCCACCAAGAGTTGTCTTTCGTTGGGATCGCCAAATGCTAAACACTTCTCAACAACATTAGATGCGACTCATTTGCACAATCTTCCCCGCTAGTTCCTTATTAATAGTAGAATGCTTGTGTGGCTTCCCATGCTCCAGTACATGCTGCCCGTGTCGCATTTAAAATAACTGTGATTTAAGATCCATATTCGCCATTATAAAGAAAGCATATTTGGTGCTGGTAAAGAAGATAGGGAAATGTCCAAGGTAGTTAAGGTTTATCCGTCCTTCCAACATTGCTATTCTCAGATTCTGAGGGCATGCCTTATTAGTCCTCCTTTGTGGTATTTATTGATGAGACAACATTTTCTCATATAATAAATAAAAAATGTTAATTGGACAAGCACATCAAAATGCGCATTACTATTGATTAGAACAAGTGACTCATTCTATTTCCACATCAAATTTATGAAACGACTATATTGTGTGATTGTTCCATAATATATAGTCAAGGAAATGAGAAGGAAAATAGATACATAGTGATGCAGAAAATTACGATGTTAGTAGCATGATACAAGAAATGACTTAACACTGAGGATAAAAATAGAAAATCTATAGCTAAGTAGGAGATTTGAGCTAAGCATGCAGGTTACTTCTAAAAAGTTCATACCTGGATAACATAATTACCACATTAATGATCTTGTGCCAACATGCTAACAGATCCCAAAATTTCTTCCATCGCTTTACTTTGAGTCATTGGATCACTGCAGTGTTCCAATACTCTCTCCCAGATAAAGAAAATTCTTCAAAAAAAACCTCAAATGATTGAGATGAATAGCTACTGCACACATTATTTATCTACCTGAATTACACGACAGCCATAGGGATGGGTGGAGAGATTTACAACTTGATCAAAGAAAGTAGAGATAATAAATTTTATATGTTCTTCTGGTACACATTTAATACACTTCTGGATGACATGATTCCCATTCTGATCTCGTACACAGTGCATGACATGACCATCGAGCTCCTCAACCATTTTAATCTTTTGTCCACATCGATTACTTCTATCGTTTGTAAGTGAACCAAAATTTTATTTTAGCAAAGGTTTGAACTCACAGAGGTCAAATGCCTGGAAAGCAGCCCTATAATCAGCCAACTTGTACCTAAGAAGCCATATATCACACATCAGTCAGTGGCAGAGAAAATGTAATCTAGTAACTATATAACATTGTTTCTTAGATTGTTAAACTTCTTTTGAACATTCGAGCGTCTAATCCAGGTAGATCCATTGCAGATGCATCAGCAACATTTTCAAACAAAGGAGGTAGATTATAGTTGCCAAGGTGGCCTATTAATGGATTGATGGAATGACTACCTAAACCATAATTGGAAGGACCATCTATATGCGGTTATTGAGAAAGCACACCACCTCCACCATTCAATGTGGATGTTTAAGATCATTTGACGTATGAATTATTAAAGGAAAAGGCATATTTGTGCAGACCCTCTTGGAGGTTCGAACAAACTGTTAAGGTCTGACCACGCACTGTTTTTAGCAGCAGTATTAACATATGGTCCTTTTGTAGAGTAAGATTTAGAAGAAATATTAAACTGTGCAGATTCTGATCTCTTCAGATATACATGCTGCTTAGCACTATTCTGACTACCTGTAAAAATGTAAGAATATTATTTGGTGACAAGCATCGTATAAAATTATTATTTAGTGACAAGCATCGTTCCAGTCTAAGAGAGATCTATATCTAACATACTATTAGAAAGATTCATGCTAGACAAAGCAGCAAGCATATCCGCAAACTCCGTGGTGTGAGGGACACCTTTTACACTTTAGAGCCTTACATGAGATTTCAACAGTCAAAAACCAATCCTTTGAATGCAGTTGCACAAGAATTTGGTTTGTTATACATACAATTGACTGAAATTTAAGTTCCAATAGTCATTGTTAAAAAAAAAAATCTTTAAACTATCAATAAATTAAGTTGCTTCTAAAAGAGATTCAGGTGGAAACCAAATCCTCCGCTTAAATCTTTACATATGTGATTTCTGAAAGACTTCAGCATCAAACTTGCAGTTTTATTTTTGAGAAAGAAGTTCCTGAATATACATTGAACTAATTTTTTTCAAGTCACATGGGAAGATACAAAACAGTTGCAAGCCATAGTTTCAAATAAAATATTCTATCTATAAATTTATGTTTTGTAAAAAAACATTAGCATGGAGGAGGCGAGGCAAAAAACTAAAGTTAGAATATTACTCACCTTTACAGCCTCCTATATGCAGAATTTGAAGTTTGTAAGCTAAAAAATTGGTGTGTTCTGCCATTTTTATTTCGACAACGTCAAATTTGGAGATACTGCGGCAAAGTGACAGGACACTACTGTTACCAAATGAAGTATCACATGCATACTTCGAATATAGCTCAATACATTACAATACTAAAATGGATATGTGTGAATTAGTTATGGAAGTACATGAATTGAGGTTAATACAACACAAGGAAGTACACGCATTGAGGTAATACAACACAACGATGTGTAGGATATAGATAATGATATGCTACATTTAGGTTAACCAATAAAACCTATTGAAATTCTTTTTGTAAAGAATATAAAGCTCACCTCCATGTTGTCAGTGACGAACTGATCCATTACAGCTGCTCTTAACTTTCCAGATTTAAGCTTTGCAATGAATATCGAGTTGGCTAAACAAAATGTTCATCTTCGTTTAGCATAGCTAGCATGAGCTTATGGGCAGTTGAGCGTTCTAAACTCTAAGGGATAGAGCGATAATATGACATGTGCAACTGCTTAGCTCGGTCAAATGTATCATCCAATCAAACGCTATGCTGCATAGCATACATATTTAATTTTAGTGAGAATATTGTTTAACAACAAAATAGCAAGTTAGTGTTCTCAATTGTATGGATGATTAGAACAATGGCCACACACAACTCAACCAAAAAATCATAACTTTGAACATCTCATCGTAAAGTTTCAAGTTAGAAAACAAAGCATTCCTGATATACTAGCCCAATAATTACAATAAAACTTGGCAACATTTCAAGGTGAATTTGTCATTTTTCATCTAAGTAATGTCGAAAGGCGGTATTTTTTTTCCAGGAAAACTAGTGGGAGTTAAAAAGCAACATTGAAAATAACTGCTCAAAGTGTATTTAGTATTATAATAGTAGGAACTACTTAATATGTTGTTTTCGTTGTAATTACCTCAAGCATAATATGAAGTAACTGGAAGACAGCACGCATTGCATTGTCTCATAAAGTAAACCAAAACTCCATGCAGATAAATTTTTCTATCGACTACAGTGAGCAATTTATTAGATGATTCACACAGAAAAGTTCTACCTGGAGGCACATCATAAAAGACCAAAAGTTTATAGATGTCATCATTCCGAACGATGTTTATGCAGATTCACAAATATGTCCAATATTAAAAAATCTATACATAGATGAAAATTTTTCACAAATGGAAGTACAAAAATTGGTTAGAAGAAAGTAAAAACCACACCAAATGATAGGAGAAATTATCTTCAATAACACACTAAGTCTAAAGAACATAATATGAGAATCCCCAATTAGTTCACGAATCATCAAAAACATGTAGAAGTATTGTGTACACTCTAGTCTTTGATATATTAACTAATTTAGGTTAATAGCTGAGTAAGTGCACAATTAAGACTAATAATACAATTTATGATTAAGAAAAAATAAGATACATGGGACAAGAACCAGCAAGAATTAGCCAGATCAAAAATGAATTGAAAGAACTAATATCGTCTTGATGCAGCATCACTATTCTATTTTACAAACTTTCATCAACACAAAGAACATACTAGAGACCTTCCATTTCTCTAGTTATTCAAAAGAGCAGAAAACATGTGGGCATGTGGGCAATTTCATTAAGAATAATGGATCTTAACCTGTTCTCTTAAGAAGTTTCCAACACAGCCCCCTTCACTCAGAATTCGAACACCCACAATAACGGATCCTTTTTCATCAGAACTTTTAACAGGTTAGAAGATTTAATTATATCTACGAGATTGAGCTATCAATTAAGGACGCCGTCTGCAGATCTGCCCTAGAGAAACATTCTCAGGCATATCCAAAAAACCACAATGAAGATAACAAAATCAATCGGTAGCTACAAACCCCAGCTACTACGAGTGTCCAAGAAGGTCTAATTGAAGTGCACGAGAGTTGAAAAGTACCCAAGAAATAGAAAGAATTGGCCTAATCACTTTCCAGGAATCAAATTTACAGCTAAAGATATGAATCTAACATCTTCATCTGCAGCGCAACAATTAAAAAAGGATGATATTTTTTTTCTTTTGGCAGGTTATGAAAATAAGAGGTGGGAAAATTGAGGGATTTAATAACTGTTGTAATTAATAAATAAGTGTTGTCATAGATTATTTTACAGCAACAGCTCATAAATTGTTGTTATATTGACACCTACTGTAATGGTTATAAATCAGTGGCAGCGACTATCTTATTAAATCATGGCATTAGAGTTAAAATTTTTGTCAACGGTTGTAACCATTGTTATAGACAGTCTATAGAAACGATTTATGAACCGTTGCTAAAAAACAAGTTGCCATAGGCCTAATTTTTGGTAGTATAGTATGATCCTATTGACACTTAACATCTGCAAGCCTTATTCTTTGGACTTTCTTCCTATGATTTATCTAATGATTATAGCATCAATGTACCACCATAGGATGCATTGGTCTAACGGTAACTTGAATATCACTTCTTTACTTCAATTAATAACGGAAATGCTACAAGCATTATCAGATTCAATGGTGGTATATTGGCTTGTCTACTCCTATCTAAGTCCAAAAATTCTGCACTTCACTTCTTCAAATACTTTTCACCTGCAAATACCTTTAAAACACACATCATACCCACAAAACATGTTTTTAAACTAGGAATTTCCATAGTTTTTAGAGTAAAAAGTATCGTGAGTTTATGAAACATCAACACCCTCAACATAGAATATTTGAATATTTTTAAGATGAAAAAACAAGACAAAACTAAACACAATGACACTTAATCAAGAAAATTATTACTGTACTATGACAGTCATATTTGTCAAAGTCAATTTAAGCAGGAAAGAATCCAACCACAACATCATCCCTCCTTCAAACATCATCAGAACTACAACCGATATGTGTACACAAACCTCTTACCATGACACAATGGGATCAAGCAATGGATTACCTTATCTAACCTAGCACACAAACCTATGACACTACCCAGACAAGCAACAACTGTGATACAACACCTACACCCTTACATTAAAGAAGTCTCTAACACTCAAAATACACAATGAACCTTGGGACAGGGACTAAATCTAAGCATTCACTCTGACAAAAAATTTAGACAGTGTGCATAAGATACCATAGGTTTTTTCATATTTTCTATGCTTCAGTTTTTTGGGCAGTCGGTCTAAGATCACTATAGGACTTTTATTGACTTGTAATGTAAGGTTAAGGAAAAATATGGTACATATGGATAAAGTGACTATTCCTCCTTGGAATGACACTACTTTTGGCTTCACTTTCCTACACTCTTCATTTTCGCCAATTTTTAGATTTTGGACCACGACTGAATTTCTTTTATTTTTCTTTTTTGTTTTTTTCTACCTTTCCTTTTAGTTTCAAACTTTTCTTAAAATTTCTTTTCTTTTTTCACACCAAGCCATAATCACATCCTTCTTTTATTTACTAACTTCTTCAACATACCCAATAACTTTCATGCACCACTACAATAGCCCTCAACTTAGGTGATTTTTCTGAGTTGATGTGTTAAACGTTTAACAGGGGACCATGACCAAAGTAGGTACATTGAAAACAAATAGAAAAAGTGAATGGGATAGTTCAAGGAAAAGATCTACTTAGGCTTAAATTTGGGATCAAGAGATATTATTTTTTATTTGGTAGGCTTTTCAGGATATAGTGGACTTAGTCAATAATAGACTATGATTCTTTCCTACCCGAGTATCCTACAATATTGGTAGGACTAATCGGTAAAGCTCTATGGCACACACACCGCATAGGTAAGTACCTTATAACACACATGGATCAGGTCTACAAAAATTACTACCTATCTAAGTCATGCATAATTAGGCTACGATTATCACGCTCATAATTCTAATACCATAACAAGACCCACACTGGTCATAGATCACGATAAGAACACAACACAACAAACATATCGAAAAAACTTTATGGATGGATATCATTTAAGTACAAAATTTTCAAAAATATAAATTGCATGCTCTTTTTTAATTTGACTGCACCAAGTTCTCCTATTTCTCTCTTAATTACTTAAACAATAGAAAAATAACACAAAAATAAAAATTAAACTCCTTAACCTACTAATTCTAACCAGATAGTGCATATAAGGAAAAAGAATCATGGCAACAATAAAACTCAGATGTGTGATACCCTACCCTCAACTTAGAGATAGTGTAATATCCCCAACGCACAAAAATAGAAAAAACTAGGGTAGAGGCATACGTATAGCACAATAGAATCTTTCTATCGAAGAATTAATCGGGGTCACAAACATGAACCCTCTATGCTCTCTAGCTTTCGTGACCTTAGATGTGGACAAGGAAAACATACTCCAGTTGGCACTAGTAGCGTTTGGAGTACTCAAAGATAACATTATGAGGGCAATATATATATTTCCATCACTCTCAATAATAGGATTAGTAGCAGCAGGGTTGCAATTTCAGCCCATCTTTATGAAAAGAGTTCATTTAATCCATATTTATTGAATTGGATCACTCATATTTCAAATGGGTAAATACAGACTTTAACTCATTTTAAAAGTTCATACAAATATGGATGGTAAATATGGACTTTAACTCATTTTAAAAGCTCATACAAATATGGACAAAATAGATAAAATATGGGTACCCATTTAAACACAGAGATCACCTACCTATGCTTTAAATTTCATTTTTTTGTTGTTTTCTAGTTTCTTTTCTTCTTCTTTTTTTGTTTTTCTTTCTTTTTTTCTTTAATTTACTTTTTTCTTTTACATTTTATTTTTTTATTTTTTACTCGTTTCTTATAATTTTTTTTCTTTCTCATCTTTTCATCTTTTTTTTTTATTTCTTTTTCTTTGTATTTTTTTTTCATTTTCTCCTTTCTCATTCTTATTTTATCATTCGTATTCGCTTGAGACCTACATGGGTTAATAAATATAAAATTTTAATTGTCCCATTTAGCCTATAAAATTCATAGTATCTCTTATCAATTAAATATAATCTATATATAGTCTCTCCCCTTTATTATTATTTTTTTATATCATTTATTTCTCTTTTTTTTCTTTCATTTTTCCTTTAATTTACTATTTTTTTCTTTTTTCCTTTAGTCTACTTTCTTTTCTTTTTCATTTTTTTTTAATTTTTTGCCACTTACTTTTTACTCTTTTTTTACACTTTTTTTCTTTCTTATTTTTCATCAATTTTTTTATTTTTTTATTTTATTTATTTTTTCTTCGCATTCTTTTTTTTTTGTATTTTCATTTCCACCTTTTTCATTCTTGGTTCGTCATTTTTGTCATTTTTCTTCCTTTTTAGTATTCTTTTCCTCATCTTTTTTTGTCATTGTATTTTGTACTTTATATATATTTTTTACTTTAAATATATTTGTATCGTACTATATACTTCAAATAAATTTATTATTTGTATTTTTCAATTTATATCAATAAAATATATTTTGTATCAAATATATATAAAATATAAGTGTGAATTTCATATATGGCTGAGGATCCACATAGCCTTCGATTTATGGGAAAATCCAACTTCAAATCCGACTTCTAACTCTCTCATCTTAGAGTTCTCATTAGAGCAGAAGTAAGACACAAAGCGAGGAGCTCAAGGTAAGGCAAGGCAGGAAGTACGTAGAAACCTTGATTTGTGTACTTCTTGCGACTGCTAAAGACATTTGGTTTGACGAATGTAATTCCAAGATCTTTCTGGATACTATCTTTGTATCTGTTCATTAGGTGGAGTCCACTTGAGTGTACTTAAAAATATTATAAATGTTGAACGAATATAAACCAATATGCGCTTATGAGATTTTTGTTATCATAAAAAAATTAAAAAAAAAATAAAGAAAAAAAAGAAGAAAGAAAGGTAGAAATTAGAGATAGAAGAGAGAGAAAAATTGTAAAGAAAAAATTGAAGAAAGAAAGGTAGAAGTTAGAGATAGAAGAGAGAGAAAAATCGTAAAGAAAAAATTGAAGAAAAAATACAAAAAAAATCAGAAAGAAAAAAAATAAAAAAAAAAAGAGAAAAGGAAAAAGAAAAAAAAATGATGATGAATACAAATATTCTGAATGGTTATGATATCTCAGTCATTATTCATAATTTGTACTCGACTTAATCATAAGGAAAAAGTAAAAAAAAGTGATGATGAATACAAATATTCTGAATGGTTATGATATCTCAGTCATTATTCATAATTTTTACTCGACTTAATCATATTTTTTAAAAATTAAAAAAATATAAAATATAAAATAAAACCAAAAAAGAAAAAAAAGAAACAAGTGAAAAAAAATTAGAAAAAAAGGACACTAAAAAGGAAAAAAGAAAGAGAAGCAAAGGATAGAAATAGAAGAAAGACAAAAAAATAAAATGAAAAAAAAAAAAGAAAAAAAAACTAGAGGCTATATATAGAAGAGAGAGAAAAAATTAAAAGAAAATTTAAAAAAAAACTGGAAAAAATTCAAATTGATATGATATAAAAGTTTTAAGTTTTTTATTTTAGGAGATACAGTGGGTTGAAACCATTTTTACCCAATTCATATTTATATGGGCGGATTGCAATCCAAACTATTTTTACTTGATCCATATTTAACCCGTCCAAATTCAATTCAATCGACCCTTTTGCCACCCATACGAGCAGTAGTATTAATATTATGCGGGGCCTCATTCCTCTCTAAAGGATCCTCTGAGGCCCTCTCACTCTTGGAAGCTGCCATTATTTCATTGTACATATCCTTTTTCTTTCTTTCTTCGTTATCCTTTGTCTTTCTTTGCTTATGGGTTTTTTGTTTCCTCGCCCATCTCACATAATACCTCATTTCCTTTTGTACCTCTACCTTCATTGAGGCATAGAAGTCCAACACCTAAATATCTATATCAAATCCTCTATAATAGGAAAATAAGAATATAGTATGACCAATAAAAACCTTCACAAAGCTCCTTCCTCGCTATCTTCAATGTGACCAACACATCTACAACTAAGATTAGTTTAGAAGCCTAAACAAACTCTAACTTAGACATTATCCGAATCTCAAAGCTATCAAAATGGATTAGCATACCCCATACTGGTGTCTTAATCTCAACCCCTTAACTGCTATCTTCAATCTGGCCAAGTCATCTACAACTAAGCCTTGGCAGTAAAGCTCAGTGTGTTTGTAAAGTACTGCACCATTTACATATTTTGCTCATTCTTTAATTTCCACAACGTGGTCTGCTATCCAGTTGTAGTGCATCAACTTATCATCAGTACTTAATATCTCCACCTTCTTTAAATCGGACATCTGATAATCATATTCTAGAGTTTCAGTAATTTGTTCAAAATCCTCACAAAAGAAGGCTTTCCAAATAACCTTTACTAATATATGAATCTCTTTACCCTGCACTATTATCTTGTCTAATTAGTGTTTCTTCCTCGTATTCTTTTCCTCCCAATCATATTTTTAATTGTCATCGCATAGTTGGGTAATATTCTCTCAAAAAATCATCCTTAAAGTTGCCTACATTTTAGTTACCAGTAAAGCTTGTATTTCTGGGACACCTAGTTTAGTTTTGAAACCCTCTATAGTGCGCTGCATACCATACGAGTCTCCCCTTGAATATTTCTCTTTTGGTTCCCCTTGTTGTGTAGGGACACCACCTCAGTGTAATAGTACTGAACGTGTGGGATTCCCTACCACTATCCTCTTTGAGGAGGATTTGCAGTATCTCCTTTGAATAATTCTGGGATAGTACTACCAGAATCATTCACAAACTCCTCATTGTTATGGATGCTTCTTTCGTAACTTCTTCAGCTATAAGATAATCCCTATTAGGATTTGATATTTGACTTCCTCATAATATTAGGAGTGGATACAGACACTTTTATAGATGGAGTATCCTTGGACTTGGTAAATTTCGATCTAGTGGTCCATGGCTCAGTTTGCTCATCGTCGCTGATTTTGGAGTACTCAACTTCTGCAGCACTAGATTCTTAAAATTTGGTCTCTAAGGCTGAAGGATGATTTTTAAGTGATCGCTTCTTACCAATTTCCTTGTGGAGTGCCTTCCATCTTATTATGGTTCAAATTGGGTGCCATTGTACCCATACGAAAAATAGTTAGCCTCAAAGTAACATAGAAATATGCACTTAGTATTTCATAGAAATAATTCATGGTACAATTGTGGTATGAAAGAACAATTTTTTTTTTGACTATAGGAAGTCCCTCTTAATATATCCTAAAGGTTGTCACCTCAGGCGACTACTACCTAAGATCATACCCATATACGACGATCATGGGATGTGATCGTGTAATGAACTCGTGTAACCTTGGAAACTGGCACCCTCAATGATCCAACTAAAAATTGGGCTAAGATACAATGATTGTCGTTTATTTTATGGATTTTGCACTGACATTTAAACCAATTTAAAATAAAGTTATTGACCAAATTTTTTACCCTATTTGAACATTAAGGGGTACTCATACTTCCCTTATCTACACCCATTCATCGCAACCTCATAATGCATAAGTATTTGATCAATTTTAATTTCTGTACACCCGACTAAAATTACTATAGAATATACTTTACAACTCACAAAGGTATGTATAACCCTATTTCCTACTTAATTAATCATATTAAATCATAAGAAGGAAAGTTTCTTTTTAAATAATCAAGTATTGTGATCTAGTCAGTGTTTGAGAACTAAGGGAGCAAACATGTTGGAATAGCTGGTATCATGCCAAACTCAAGAGTATAATTGCGTTATTATTCTCTATGATTGTACAAATATGTTGTTGGTTTTTGTTTGAATAAGAGTGAGAGTGTATTGGGTTTTGTGTATAAGAGTTAGGCTTTGAAATTAGAGTCATATCGGGTCAGGTTGGGTCATTTTAAAATTTTTAGGACCCAACAGATAATTCATACCTATAAGTATAGGATCATACAATGAATTATTGCATGTTCTTGTAGGAACCAATGAAGCTTAAGGATAGTTATTGTATCTAATAACAATCGCTTCTTAAAATCATAGGTTTCATCATCTAAATATTGATTAGTAAAAGAGCAATCAGTCGATGAATACTATGATCGTGCTTTTGTGGTACAATCGTTGGTGCTAAATCATAGGATCACCATAAAAATCACTTCTGCAATGACCCTCCAGGTTATCCCTTTTATTTGCATGCATTTCTGGAGTTTTGAGCCTTCTCACAACGGTTACAGGTCATTTATGACTTAACAGAACTATCGGTTTGGTTATCAAACAACTCGTTTGGATTTTACGTACATTTCCTAGTTTTGGAGCATTTTCTGTTGAGGATTTTGATCTCGGACAAAAACTCCTAGTAAATAACCTCAGATGAGAATTTTGATAGAGCCATCAGCTCTGGAACATTGATTTTAGGCTAGGGGACCCTTAGTTCAGGTCTTGAGGCTTTCGTACTTGTTTTGGGCTATTGGGAGGATTATTTAAAAAATAGAACTATAGTTGTAGCCCCACATTTAGGTAAAACAAGCTCGAATAAAATTTTGATGGTTCCATTGAGTTCAGAATATCAAATTTGGTATGGTAGCATATTTTATTAGGTGCACGAGGTTCCAAATGAATTTCGAGTATCCAGTTGAAGTCCATTTCGAACTAGGAAAATATGGTGCATTAGGTTGTTGATGCAACAACTTAAACAATCAAATAACCACTTAAGCGATCATATGACCACTTAAGCGAACATCACATATGCAAAATTGTGTTTCTTAAGCAATAGTTACCATCTGGTAAATGTCCACTTAAGCGGGCATCACTTAAATGGCATGTGGGTTGCCTAAATGATGCCCGACCCTAATTTCTAGATTGCCTAAGCGATAGGTAAGCCTCTTAAGTGGTTGTCGCTTAAGCAACAGGGTGATCGCTTATGCGACACCTGGTGGTTTTAAATGTCCTTTTTCCCACCCGATTTTCTAACATTTTTGCACAAAGTTGAGAGCTCAAAGAGAGGAAAAAGTGAAAAATCATCCTCATAAGATAAGGTAAGCTAATACAACTCTTCTTGGTCATTTCCCTTTTCCTTTCAATTTTTATCATAATTAATAGTAAATTCTTAGAAATTAAGTCATAAATTAATAAATTTTGAGGGTTGATTTAAGACCTAATTTGTGTTTCATTTGTACTCAAATTTTGAACACATTCCTTCTTCTTTGAGGGACCTCATGATAGGTTCAATTTTGTATTCCATTAGCGATTCCCGCAAGCCTTTTCTTAGCAAAAATTTGACCCAACCCTTATTATAGAAATATGGATCTCATTTTATACCTTTTGAGATGTATATTACTACTTGATAGCATGATGCCATTTTGAGACCGTAAAGTGAAGATGATGATTCATGAATGATTCAAGGGTTGCAGTTTGGCATCGAGCAAGGATTCTATATACTCTTTTTCTTGAGAGGGTGTTTGATATATGTTGCATGTTAGATAGGGATGTTAGGAAGTGATTGTGGGTAGTGACTTATCCTAAGTTATGAATTTGGGACCCAGACGGGTAATTGACCCTTAAGGAAAAATACTTATTATGCTTCCATGATCTTATTACTTTAGGTTGTTAGCATGTTAGGCATAGTTGGGGCTAATGAACAATTCATATAATTTTTAATGCATTATTGGATGGATTGTGATGATTTTTCCCCGATTAGGCTGTTATGGTTGTGTCAGATACATATTATTGGGCCCAATATCATAATTATGAGGTTGGATTCTGGGAAGTAGTAGTTCATCCTTTCAAAAGATGTGGCCATATTTAATATATGTTTGATGCTTATAATGGCATGCATAGATTTAGCACATTTCTGATCACTAAAATGGTAAATGCTACGATTCTAACTAAAATTATTTTTTTACTACTCTTTTTCCTAAAAGGGGATTTATTTCCACCTTTTACTTTTAAAATAATTTTTTTTATAACAGGAATTGTACCATCTTAATTAGTAACTTATGAGCCTCTGAGAATAAAAATAATATTTTAGAGAATTAACTGAGATAGATTTTGATCTTAAATTTAGCTACTACTATTTACCTCGGTAGAGAGAGTTTCTGACCCTTTCTACACTTTTATGATGATTTAGTTCCGTAGTCTACCACGAGCAATGGATCTATAGACATATAATCTTTTAGCCATGGTTCTAGCTTGTACATTTTATATGTTATATATAATATATCTAGTACTAAATAGAGTGGATTGATGATGTTGATAATGATTGAAAATTCTAGATCGAAACCAGGTCGGTGTATATAGGTACTATTGAACCCCCTAGTGGGCCCTTCATCCATGAGTTATCATGTAGGAAAAGAGAGGTCATCATAGGTCCTGTCTTTGTAAGTCGTTGAGTTGGAGGAGGTGTATACACTGGGTTAGATTATGCTACTTGGACTAGTTATGTCATTATGGATTCTCTTTGCATTCATCCTTGCGTATGCATTGCCTATCACTAATTTGTACCTATATCTATCATCCTTATAGGAGTTTTATAGGTATAAATGATGAGTATTTCTTGTGGTATGTTTTGTCCGTTGATTTGACCTTTTAATTTATGATGCCCGATTTAGGTATTATTTGTTCAGGCTAGTTGGTTTCTTTATATTGTCATAGTTATTATGATTATCTTATGAAAAGTTGATTATTAGATTGTTATTGTTATTTGAGGTATGATTATAATTTAAGATTCTTGTGGTTATTTTATTGTGCATGACTATCCCATGGTTAGGCATTATGATTTTAGACCCTGATTAAGTTAGAACAAGTTCCTATTATGAGTAGGAGGACTTGAAATTCTAGTGTGATTACTTAGGTTTTACCTTTGAGTTATCCTAGTTAATTTATACGTATAATAAGTATATCTATGTGTAGTTATAGTATTACTATATATGCCTTCCTTCCTTTATTTGTTCATGTTGTATATCTATTTCTTGGCCTTGTATACATATATAATCTTCCTTTTTCTATTCTTTATTTGTATAATGGCTAGTGAAATACGATATTGTGCTTCATTTCTTGAGTATAGTCAGAAAAGAATAGTTTTTCCTTATTGTCTCCTTAGAATTACTATGTAGTTTTCTAGATATTTGGGTGTAGTTAACATTCCTACTTGCATGTTATTTATATTTGCATTATCTTTGAATCTCATTTGGTAGTTGCCTAATGAGTAACACACATTTGATACTCATACTACACTTCTGCATCCTGCAGATCATAGTATGGGTTCTTGTCGTTGTTGTGTGCGTCATGTGGAGTAGTTATGATTAGGAGACATAGGGTGAACTCCTAGAGTTCATAGTATTCCTATTCTCCGTCTTATTTACTAGACTAGTCTCTATGTTGTATAAAGAGATGGGTTGTATCAGTGTAATCTTTCAATACTGCATTTTGTAGTCTTCTTATATTAGTGGCTCTTGTATTGATTTCACTAGGTTCTGGGACTATCTTATGAATTTTATTTTTTACTCCATTTATTCTACATTCTTCTTTCTTTTCTCTTGGTAGTTTGTTACTAGTAGTTCTGAACTACGGGTTTGGCTTACCTTCTGATGGGTTAAAGTAAGTGCCATCATGACCTGGCAAATCAGTCATGACAACTTCTCTGAACTACTTACAGATAACGAAACCCACAATTGTTTGAACTTCTAACGATCGTCAATGTTTTTATGGGTTCTATTTTTGTTTGAGTTCCTTAGTTTTTTTTTTCCATTGTGCTTATACTCATAGAACACCTTACCCTCTAAATAAAATAAGTATAAAATCCTTGAGTTGTCTCCTAAGTAGCTCTTGATTTAACATCGTGGCATGATGTGGTTAGTTTAGCTACTCAAACTTCACCAAACTAACTCATTGGTTTCCTCCTATTAAATGCCTGATTTAACAACACAGAATGACTCGACTGTGCCTAATTACTCAAGAACTATCAACATCCACATCACATACCACCATGACCTCTTGAACATCACCGACATGTTGCTTCACCCTTTGGCTATTCACTTTAAACTTCCGATGCTTGCTATTTTCAAGCTTAATTTTACTAAATATATACACTGTCACTACTATACACTCTCCTCTCTATTTTTACTTCAACTTGATAGTAAGCAAATGAAGCTTGGGTTTGAACAATAAAAACTTATCACCCAAAGTGAACTCTCTCCTTTCTATCTTCTGATCATGTTATGCTTTCCTTGTCACTTTGTACAAAGATAAAATTTTATAGGCTACAAGATGGAATTCTCCCATCTCATTCGATTACTCAAGTCTCTGCTTCATTGTATCACTTCACTCAAGATTGAACATCTTCAATGCCCATAACGTTGTATACTAATGTTTGACAGGTATGTGACATGCTTTTCCATACACAAGTTGATATATGGAAGCACCAATAGGGATGTTGAATGTTGTCTGATAAGCCCATAATGCATCATCAAACTTTTTAGATCGATTTTTTCTATTGGCATTCATTGTCTTTTCCAAAATGGACTCGATCTCATGATTGGATACCTCAACTCATCTGCTTGTATGAGAATGGTAGGGTGTTGCCTCCCTATGTTTCACACCATATTTCTTAAGTAAGGCTTGGAATAGATGATCAAAAAAGAATGAGCCTACATCTTAATAATTTCCGTTGGTGTTCCAAATCTAGAAAATATATTTTCCTAAAAAATATGGTCAAACCTTCATTTTATTGTTTCGAAGCGCAACTTCTTATACCTACTTTGAAACATAGTTAACCACATCCAAAATGTACTTCATACCATATGTACTCACCAAGGGGTCCATGAAATCAATGCCCCAAACGTCAAATATCTTAAGCACTAGCATTGTGGTCATTGGAAGTTCTTGTCTTCAAGAGATGTTTCTATCTTTGACATTGCCCACAGGATCTTACATATACATCAACATGCAACAAAATCGGGAAATATAGTATGGGCACCTCAATACCACATAAACTAGAGGTCAAACTACTAACCCAACCTAATTATTATCACAACAACCACAAGGGCTGAGTAATTGCCGACCTTATAATAAGATAGTGGAAACATAAGGCTAATAGTCAAAACTTAAACAATATCTAGTATTTCATTAATGAAAATAGTCTAGCCAATATACCCAAGTCCACAGTCATACGCAATACCTCTATACAAATCTTATGTTTAAATACATGAACATATATTAGGACATGCCCCCGACAACAACCAACATCAAGTCTAAAACATAAGGTAGAGAGACTATGAAGTGTCTGCCTTTCGAAGAATGGAACCTCACCACTTCAATGTCACACATGATCCACCAGAAAACTTAGTCACTGTGCAGTAAAAGAAGATAAAGATCAAGCCCCTATGTCAAGGAATGGAGAAGGGTGGTAGGCGATAGGTTAGAAAACTACAAGGAGTTGTATGTAGGTATGTCATTTATGGACATGAAAGAAGGTAGGCAGGTTGTCAACTAGTATGCATTAGCTAATAAAAGGGTTTTAACTATAATCAAGGTTGATACAAAAAGTACTAGGTATGGTTGTGAAGAGGGGTGCCCTTTTAGGTGTTTGATTTCAAAAGATGGCAGGACTGAAGGGTTCAAGATCGAGACTTTAATAAAAAATCACACTTGTGAAGAATTCTTTTTAAACCCTAGAGTTGATTCAACCACTTTAGCCAAATAATTCAGAAAGAAGCTTTATGATGGCACGACGCGTTCACTATCGCATCAATACCATTGATGCAT
>NC_061120.1:83999699-84080359 GCF_002878395.1 Capsicum annuum | reverse complement strand
ATATATATATATATATATATATATATATATATATATATATATATACATATATAATGTGTGCACCAAACACACGATCACATAGACCCCCAACATAGACAAATGTAATTTTCAGTGTTGAACACCCCAGGGCCTACACCTTTACGGCGAGCTACACAATTTTCTTTAAAACCATGTTAAAACAGTCGCACATAAACCAACCATTAATCTAGGAGTCATTCATTAAGGCATTTAGCAACTTGGTATCGTCATACCAATATGCTTGCAAACTAATTCAACTATGCCATATCAGTATATATAACTAAAATGACTCCCAAGATCCATTTAAAATCCAAAACCAAGGCCACCAAAGCCATCCAAAACCATAGTCATTCATTTATCCTTTAATGCAATGAGTTCAAAATACAAGATAAACCATAAAATTATGTATATTCAAAATCAAGTTTACAAAGTGGGTTGAGGTTAATGCCATCATCAAGACAAAATTCCATCAATTTGGAAAAATTCATGTCCCGCATTCCAACCATTAAAATAATACATCAATTTAGTCCAAAAAATCATCAATTAAATCATCAACAATTCAAGTAATAACAATCAAAACCCCTTAACCCAATTTTAAATCCAATAACTAAAACATATTAATATTGATTAAATAAATGCCATAGTATAAAAATACAAGTTAGGGATGAGCAAAATACCTGAAATATAGAACAATTTGAAAAAAATTCAAAGTTTGGAGCTTGAATGATGAATTCTCTGCACAACCCTTGAACTTTCTTGAGTTTAGAGTTAGAAAGGAAAAGGATGGTGTTTGATCTTTGATAACCAAAGAAAAAGGCCAATTGGGTGTTTAAAAGTGGTATAAGGGGCAAAAAGACTAAGAGCCCCTCACCCAAATAAAAAAAAACAAAATAGGGTGAAAATAATATAAGAGTGTGGCATGCCCTTATCGCGGAGGGTAGTCTCCATGCCACGCCTTTATCGCGGAGGCTAACCTCCATGGCACACCACTATCACAAAGGTTTACTTCCACGGGGTTCTAAAATGACCCTGAATCGCTTTCAAAAATTTTGTAACCTTCTCAAAAACCCTTTTAACATTCCATAACATAATTCAAGTCAAAAATTGACATTATGCATGTGGGAGGGTCAAAAATAAAATGATCAAAGTTTTATGGGGTCTCACATTATTCCCCTCTTTGGATCATTCATCTCCGAATGAGAAGTTAGGACATGTTTAGTATGATAATAACAAGAGTACATCAAAATCCAATGTCAAATTTAAAAAATGATACGATTATCGATATGAGTTCCGGATATGTATATAGGCCTAAGGCAGTGATTTTAATGTTGTGACTATTACAGATAAATTAATAGGCCAAGGGATGTGTTATGACAATGATTGAATATCCGAGGAGTGTGTAAAAAAAATTTGATTATAGTTTATGAATACGTATATGTTGTATACGTATCTCTCCGGTATGGGATGGAGAAAGATGCGGTATATTGCTTACAACTTTATTGATTGGATACTAGTGATGGATAGGAATCTAATATATTAGTTTATGATTCTTGATTAGTTTAAATATGGTAGCTAGCGATGGTTAATGCGTGACTTATAGTAAGGTCGAATCTTGTATAGGTGAAGATCAGTTTGTATTGATGACTAAGTTCGTGATGTCAATTAGTCGATAAACGAGGAGTTGTGTGTTAATGAGGCTAGATAATAAAAGATGTTGGTAATAAGAGGTGACTAGTTAATAACTTTGAATAGTTTCTAAATGGTTAACTAATGAATAGTTAAGCAAGGATTAGTTGGTAAACAATAGTTAGATAATAAATGGTGTCAGTTAATAAAGATGGTTAGGTAATAAGTAGTAATGTGTTGTCTAGTAATCATTAAAGGATATAGGATGATTAGTCGATAATAATGAATGGTAGATAAATGGCGGTTTTAGTCTAGTGATGAACCTTGACTAGATGTTATATGTTGGCTATTAAATAAATAGCGGTTAGTTGCTATTCGATGAATACAGATTATGTGAAGGATAATGTTTAGGCTAATAAATAAAGCTTATGTGATGACTAGCGAACTGGTGATTCTATTATAATAAGTGTTGGTTAGATAATAATGAGTAGTTAGGAAGTATTGACTATATAAATATACTATGGATGATATGTTGATATCCGACAAGGCCGGAGGTTGATTATGATGATGATCGTCCTGATGAGTACAGTTATAATGAGTTGTGATATTGATTGTGTATTTTTCTTTCATCCCTGTATGCGCATATCCTATCACCAGTATGCACTTATATTTATCGGCTGGTATAGAATAGTTGCATATATATGGGTGAAGAATATGCCTTGTGCTATTGTATGTTGATTGAACCTTTCGAGTCTAGGGCGGTGGGGGTAGCATAGGATCGGCTAGGTATTTGGTTGTTCATCAGTTGAGGACAAAGGAGATTACTTCTATGAAAGTCTAGTGGAAGAATCATCCTTTTGAAGAGGCCATTTAGGAGACCGAAGCAGAATGTAAGGGCATAGAGTCCGGAGGCGGTTAGCGGTTAGCAGTTGGAGATCTAACATGTAACCCAAGGATAAGGATAAAATAGTACATTTGTTCAATCCATGTCAAACCATAATATACAATCATATTTCCATAAGTATAGGCATAAATGCAGATATATGTACATATAGTTATACAACGTGCCAAACTATTAGACAAGTCATAACATGTATTGTCGAATCATTCATTCATGAGACATGGAAGAAAGGACTTCCCAATCTTCCACCCTTACATTTTAGCCATATAGGATTTCTATATTACTATAGAAAGAGGACATGGACCTCAAACCAACACATCTTATATGATACATGGATACGAACCATAAGCAAACATACCTCTTATGGTAAGTGGACATGGGCCACAAACTGACGTATCTCACATGGTAAGTAGACTTGGACGACAAACCAACACACCTTGTATGGTAAGTGGACTTGGACCATAAAACAATTCCCCTCATATGGCAGGTTGACTTGGATCACAAACTAATACTCCTCATATGGTAAGTGGATTTAGACCACAAACCAAAATGCATCATATGGTAAATTTATTTGGACCACAAACCAACTTCCATAGTAAGTGGACTTGGACCATAAATTGACACACCTCCTACGGTAAGTGGACTCGGACCACAAAGGAACACACATCTTATATCATGAACAATCGACATTTGGACTATAGTGCTCGTTAATCGTGTATCAACATCCATACCATTCAACAAATAAGGACTCGAACCCATTTAAGTAATTCTAGCCACAAAGGCTACATATCAACACTAGAATACCACATGGTCGTTGTCGACCTAAGCTAACCATTAATTATATAGATAGGCCCAAGGCCTTAATTCACAACACGATGCAAGTTCATTTATGGTCACCAAGACCTCTACAAACCAATCATTCCTTATTAATATCATCATACGCACCATTTTTATTCAAAGACAATTCAAGTTCATGTTTTAGGGACTATGACCCATATGGCCAACCACTATCAAAGAAATCCTCGAATTACTCGCATGGCCAACAAGGCCTCTATCAAATATTTATCAAGTGTTCACATTCATTAACAACATCTTATCTCATTCATTTTCACTAGACCAATACCATAGATACACACTTGACCTTCATAAAATCATTTAACCACTAGCCACTCTAATGGACTAAATGCCTTGATTTAATTAATCATAAATTCAATTTATGATCCTCAAGACCCAAATAACTATTCATATTTCATTATTAAGCTTGTACCACATTCTCACCATATTTAAGTTTAACACGCTATTCAAATTTATATTCATATTTAGGGGATTTAATTTCTTATTAGTCATTAACCAAACAATGTCATCAATTATACAATACATGGATCTCAATACCTTCACAATATCAATTATCAATCATTTATTCTTATCGGGCCATTTCCCTAGTTCAAAACATCACCAATATGTAGCTGGACAATTCACTTAGATATTTTCACAAATATCCTATGTGCATACCTTTAATAAGGCTATTTTCATGGTAGAAATCATCAAGATTAGGGTTAATTAAGACCCTCATGTTAAACCACATAAAACAGGTACCCACATATACAATTCACCATCAATAACATGAATAAACACAAGTATAAGCAAGAAACAACACTGTTCGTTATTAGGAAACAAAACCCTTTCCATTTGATTTCAAAACCACCATGTACACTTACTAATCTAAGTGTAAAAGACATGGGTTTAGATTTATTTTAAATAGTCAAGAGTTACATGCCTTAATCAAGATAATTCACCAATAACATGACTACTCTTTATCTTATAGATGAGTACCCTATAAACCTTAGCCTCCAATCTTGCTTCAAGAAGATTTTAGAGTGTTTTGGAGTGTTTGAGTCTTGTAAAATGAAGATTTAGGAGGCTACAATGCCTTATATAGTGAAGGGACCTAGGTTTTTAGGCATTGGAAATGAACACAAGGACCTTATTTAAAATCAGAAAAATGACCCTGTCTAGGGGTACGATTCCCCATTAGGATTCACAAGGAAACCTTACCCTAGGGTACGAGTGGTACCCTTACTCATACCCTAGGCTCCACCTAGGTCATGTACACTATAAGGATACGACTACCTACCATTGAGTCATATCCAAAGGGTAAGATGAATACCCCTACCATATCTAAGACCTATATCAACAATAGTCCACTCTTTACGATGAACCATGCACTATACAACTCACCTGGGTATAACTCGTACCCTTGTGTATGAATAAGGAAGGCGAGGTTTTATAGATGATAGAGTTCTATAATCATAGGCTGATTACGGTATGAGAGAAAAGGGACCAGTGTATACGAGTCATATACCAAGGGTACAAGTGTCTTGTCCAATAATAACTTATCAAAATTTCTCAAAACCAAAAATTTTTTCAATGCCAAGGTCTTGGGTGTTTCATTCTCCCCCACTTAGGATCATTAGTCCGTGAATGACGAGTAAGGAGGGCATGAAAGTGACTTAACATATTAGCACATATTGTAGCATATACTTTAACTAATTAGGTCCAAAAACATAACAAGGTTTTAACATAACACATATCATGATCATCATCAATCAAGCATTTCACTTCACGAATCCTTGGAATCCCAACCCATCATTTATCAAAAACACTAAATCAATTCAAAACCCAAGAAGTTGAACCCATCGATTTTCAAAGATATAAGGAAACTCAAGTATTGGGATCTTTAATCTCTTGTCTAAAAAAAAATGAATCAACTCTAAGCATCAGGGTCTTCAACCTATTGTCTATCAAAGATATAAAACAAGTTAGGAACAACAACACATATCTCAAGCATGCGTTTCAAAAATAGAAAGTAATTGGACATGTACCACAAACTAACAAGCCTTGTATATTAAGTGTACATAAACCACAGACCAATACACCTCATATGGTAAGTGATGTTGGGTGAATTTATCCATTCTAGCGCTACGATTCTAACTTATTTAGCCTTATTTTAAGGATGATTATTATTATATATGTGTTAATAATGATATAAATGGGCAATTATGTGTCAAAGTATGTGTTTACAATGTTTAATGGTGTTTCCACACAAGTTTTGATTCAATTCGACAATTTAGAGTTCAACCAAGAAAACTAGTGTGACTAGCTTGAGCTAGGTGTTTTTTTAGTCTATTTGTGTTGAGTTCTAATATGTTACTAAGGTTTTTATTATGATTTTATATTTGAAAAAACTTATTTATAATTTTCAATGGTCAATTGGATCAAGAAAAAAGTGAAAACAATGAGTTAAAGCTCAATATGAATTTATCCTATGTTAGCTCGTGTTTCTAGTTCATCAGTGAGGATCTTGTGTTGTTTTGAACTCTTAATTGATGTGTTTAATAATTTAAGATTATTTTTTAATGGATTATTATGATATATTAAGGATAAAAAAGCTTCAAATCAAGTGTAAACAACTCAATAAGGCTCGGAATGCTCAACAAAAGCACAAGACGCAGGTTGAATGCAAGTTGGACCCCTGAAAAGTATTGGGCGAGTGTAGACTGTACAGGTGGACAATGGAGGAGTTAAAACCATCAATGGATTTATAATAGGCCCAAGTTTTTGGAAATATGTGAAGTGTATCTTAATTTAGAGTTTATAGAGGCTCCACGACGTGTTGAAATCGCGAAAAGCTACTGGAATTTGACAGATTTCTTGACAATTGTGAATTTGCATGTCTCCCCATCATGCCGATACCCAAAATCGGGATAATTCTGTCCAGATGAAGTAAAATAGTGTGAAAACCAAATACAAGTTGGTTTATGACTTGTACACTATAAATATAACGTCTCAAACTCCGTTTTAATCATCTTGGGACCTCTTGAAAACCCTAGATCAACTTGGAACGTCATTGGAGGATACCACAACTTATTTTTAGGTTTTGTCACTTTAATTTAGTTTTTTTTTATGATTTGTATCATCATTCTAAGGGATTGGATGATGACTATTTCCATTAAAGGCTAAAACCCTCTTTCTGGGGTTGGGCTAAGAACATGAGTACTTTTTAATATTCTTTATTGTAGTTTAATTTTGTATTATCATGCGAGTTGTTCTTAATTTCTTGACCCTACTATTTTAATGATCAGCTATCATTAGAATAAATCTATATTTTTATGTGAATTCGAGAGGAGAATCATAGGATAGAACAAAGAAATTAGGGAGCAAGGTTCTTGTTCTTTTATAAAATAAGGGATTTGAATTAGCATCTAGGATAGGGATATACCTCGATGTCTTTCTTGGTTCACTTGCAAGAAGAAAACTTCATGAATCTAGAAGAATTTGTGTATCTCTTCAGGAGTTGTAGGTACCATGTTTACTAGATAGAAGATTTGAGGTCGGGAGACTAAAATCGTCGCATAAACCTTGGGAATCAACAATCGAATAACCAACTAAACTGCAATAGGAATATAGATTTGTATGATTGTTCGAAATGCCTCAACTCTGGGTTTTCTTCTATTTATTGTCCCAACTATTTTATTTTTACGCATTATTTATTTTATTTTTAATTTACAAAATTCCAAACTCTCTCCTTGTTTACTTTTTCTTAATTAGTTAAACTAGAATTAGATAGGCAGCGAACGCAAGTCCCTGAGAGATCCATACTTGGGATTCCTTGAAGCCACTATATTACTTGATAAGACCACGACCACTTTTGTGTGGGCTTGGGCACTGTCAAGTTTTTGGCTCCTTTGTCGGGGACTTGTTATTAGGCAACTTATCTTATTTTTAGTTTTTCTATATTGAGTTGTACATAGTTTTTGTTTAGTTTTTTTTATTATCCTTTATTTCTATGTTTTTTCTCACATTCTTCTTGAGATGTAACCCAGGGATAGATGGTTTCGAGTGATGCAAATTCTTGTTGTCTTTGTGGGGAACCACATTATGAGGCTTGTTGTCCAAATACAAGTTGGTGTTTGTCTTGTGGTCAAAGTGATCATTTAGAAGATATGTGTGCTAGAAATCTTGATTCAGTAATGTTTGTGGGCTATGATCAGTTGCAGAATTATAAAAACTACTGTAATCTAATGGGGTTGACTCTGTCACAAATTCAATCACAGACCAACCAACAACAATTTTAGCAACAACAACTAAACATGCAGGCCACAACTCATACGAGCCATTTGGAAGAGATGTTTAAAAAAATTTTAGTGTCTCAAAAACAGTTGTTGGTAGATCTGAATAACCATTGGGAAGTTATAGTTCAAGAGTATATCCAACCAGTTGTAGAGAAAGTTGTTGATAATTCGAGGAAATCTAAGTACTCTAAACTGAAATTATGGAATGTCTTAAAGAGTTACCACTTCTACCATATATACAGTGGCTAAGGGAAGAAGACTATGAGAAAGACATTAGCCAACTTGTGTAATAAACACTAGAATCACAACCACTCGATTGTCATCTTGATCTTGAGATTGAAATTGAGAAGGTGAATAAAAGTGAAGGTGTTAAGGATAGGGTAAATTATAAAGTAGGATTGGTTGGGCCTCACTTGAATCCCTTTTCTACGTTATTTTTTGATGATATCTTATCTATGGAATCATTTAAAATTGTGGAAGAGTATGAAGATGAGGAACAAGAATCTTATATTCTTGATTTTACACCGGATAAGCTATATGAAAATACACCTCACCTCAAGGACGAGTGGTTTATCATGCAACATCTATTACTCGGTTCATTAATCTCTATACCACCTCCATATGGTCGAGGCAAAAAGATGGATGCCATGTTGAAGGTAAAATTCATATCCTTAAGGTGGAGGAAAAAAGTTGATTGGGTTGTGCCACGACACTAAATTAGGAGCTTCTTGGGAGGAAACCTAAGTTAAGTAGGTTTTATTTTTAGTTTTTAGTTGTTATTTCACGTAGTTTTTTGTTTTTGGTTGAGTAATAAGTTAATGGGAAGTCTGAGTACAGTAAACTTAAGCTTGAAGCATGGCAAAGATGGAGTGTGGGGTTCCATGGATCCCCTCTTTATGTGAAGATGCTACTAGCTAGGCCTAGAGGCCTTAGGGAGTATTTCTATTTCTTACTTTTAAAATTCATTTTGGGGAAAAAGTAGATTTTCAAGTGTGGGGTAGGGAAATTCCCAAATTTTAACTCAATTTAAAAAAAAATTAGGTTAGGAATAAGTGACATATTCTTGTTGGTTCTATTTTTGATTACATGATGCAAGTGGTTTTGTTGAATATAAGCATGTTGATTGAGTGAATTACTATTTTTGAGACTCTTAGGCTCATGTTTTGTGAGACTAGTATTTGTTGGCTTAATTTTGAATTCATGCTATTGTTTGGTTGGGAGTCTATGATGATCCTATTGAGTTAAGCATGTGCCGTGTGTGTGTGAGGTATTTATGTATATTCCTTGTTGCATGTGATGTCTAGAACTTTCCTGGTGTGTGTGTGAAGCAAAATAAAGTGTGTGGGTTTAAGAGATGATTTAGGCATTTCTTTGATAGCTTTGTTTTGTACATTATTTTTACCTACCCTTGGGCATTATCCTAGTTAAACCTCATTGAGCCGTTAGCCTTTTTTTGGTAGCCTAATCCTTTTTTTTTATAAACCATAAGTTGATCCGAAAGACTTCTAAGTGATTTAATTGAAGAAAAAATAAATTTGAGAAAGGAGTTTGAGAAATTGAAGAAGAAAAAGGTGAAATTGATCCCCCAAGGTAATATTTATTGGTGTATAATTGATGTGTGGTGGATGGTTGTGATATAATTTATGCTAAAAATATTGCCATGATTGTAAAAAAAGAGAAAAATTGATTCTTCTGGTAGTAAACTATGTGTCCACCAAGTGTTTGTGAAAATGCTTAAAAGAGATGGAGCAAAAATAAAAGAGTTGGACAGACAAAAGTGGTATAATTTGGTTGTTGGAGATTGGTTTTAAATGTATAATGTAGTGTATTAAAGCGCTTAGAGAGGTCAGTCACTATTCTTGGCCAAAATAGTTCCTACCTATCCCTTAGCCTACAATACAACCCGGAAAAGTCCTAATTGATCCTAATATTTACATTCGACTATTAGTAGAACACTACACTAAGGGAAAGCCTATGTTTCATTATGTGTAACTTGTGAATTGTTTGTGAGAGTGAGCGTAATTTGATTCTTGTACCCATTACATTATAAATTGCATTATTTTGAGTGATTGTGGGTAACTCTCTTGTTGTGAGGGGAACATGTTTGATGAATATGTGAGATATGTAAGATGCCTTTAACTGAATAATGTGCAAGAGTTTTCTACTTGTGGAGTTCATTCTTGAGGCTAGGATGTTTTGGAAGTAGGATTCTTGAGCTTTCAATTGTGTATAACATGCTTAGTGTTGTAAACTTGCATTTATTGTAGTGCTAGCTTAAATTTCTTGCATTTAGTAGAAATGTGGAATCTCTTTATCTCATGGGGTTTATAGTTAATAATTGTTCGAGGACGAACAAGGCTTTAAGTGTGGGGTGGTGATGTTGGGTGAATTTATGCATTCTGGCGCTATGATTCTAGCGTATTTAGCCTTTTTTTGAGGATGATTATTATGCTATATGTGTTAATAATGATATAAATGAGCAATTATGTGTCAAAGTATGTGTTTACAATGTTTAATGGTGTCAATTCGACCATTTAGAGTTCAACCGAGAAAACTAGTGTGACAAGCTTGAGCTAGGTGTTTTTCTAGTCTATTTGTGTTGATTTATAATGTGTTTTAATGAGTTACTAAGGTTGTTATTATGTTTTTATATGTGAAAAAACTTATTTATAATGTTCAATGGTCAATTGGATCAAGAAAAAAGTGAAAACAATGAGTTAAAGCTCAATATGAATTTAGCCTATGCTTAGCTCGTGTTTCTAGTTCATCAGTGAGGTTGTTGTGTTGTTTTGAACTCTTAATTGATGTTTTTAATTATTTAGGATGCTTGTTTCGTGGATTATGATGATATATTAATGATATACAAGCTTCAAATCAAGTGGAAACAACTCAATAAAGCTCGGAATGGATAACAAAAGCACAAGACGCAAGTTGGACCCCTGAAAAGTATTAGGTGAGTGTATATTGTACAGGTGGCCAATAGAGGAGTTAAAAATATAACTGGATTTAGAAGAGGCCGAGCTTTTTGGAAATATAGGGTGTGTGGCTTAATTTAGAGTTTACGGAGGCCGCGCGACGCGTTAAAATCGCGAACAACTACTGGAATTTGATAGATTTCTTGACAATTGTGAATTTGCATGTCTCTGCATCACGCCGATGCCCAAAATCGGGATAATTCTACCTATCTGAAGTAAAATAGCATGGAAACCAAATACAAGTCGGTTTATGACTTGTATACTATAAATATAACGTCTCAAACTCCGTTTTGATCATCTGGGGACCTCTTCGAAACCCTAGATCAACTTCTAACATCATTGGAGGATACCACAACTTATTTTAAGGTTTTGTCACTTTAATTTTTTTTTTATGATTTGTATCATCATTTAAGGGATTGGATGATGAATATTTTCATTAAAGGCTAAAACCCTCTTTCCAGGGTTAAGGCCAAGAACATGAATACTTTTTAATATTCTTTATTGTAGTTTAATTTTGGATTATCATGTGGGTTGTTCTTAATCTCTTGAGCCTACTATTTTAATGATTAGCTACCATTAGAATAAATCTATATTTTTATGTGAATCCGTGTAACACACCAATTTTCTGAACCGGAATGCTACACGGTGCTCATGACCCCGAAGGACCACAAGCTAACCTATGACTGATATCTGTACCTTTATACTGCATAATATATCATAAAATATAGAAACATGAACGTGAAAGGCCATAAGGTTCAAACTGAATAAATGCCTGATAACAAAATGTCTGAAAATGGTATAACAACACAAAAACAAGTCATAAATACAGAAAATAATGAGATCTGAATATGAAATCTGACTTCTAATCTAAAAGCCGCTAACTGAACTGAATAAGGAGTTGGAGGAATATGTCTCTAACTAACTCTGTCTAGCAACTGAATAGTAAATGTAGCAATAATCATATCGTCCTCGAATGAGAAGGAATCACTGCAAACTCTGAACACTGGAATGCTACTACTGATCTGGAGCTCGTGCCTCTGAACCTATGGTGTAATATAAGAGAAAGCACCATAGCACAAATGCGTCTGTACGTCTGATTGTACAGAGTATACGAGTGAGGTATGATAAATGCAAAGGGTTATATGCATGAACAATGCTGACTAATATGAGAGTGAGAATACATACATACATACATACATAACTGTAACTGAACTCGTGGAGATACAGACTACTGAGTCTGAATACTGACAACATGAGTATACTGATACTAAGATACTGAATAGATAAATGACTATTTTTGACAGTTTGAATTATGAAGAACTGGTCTGGTTGACTGTGTCTGACTGTCCTGAGGTTGAATACTGATATCACAAATTCTAATAACTTATATAACTGATACTTGAGTTCAAAAAACTGATACAACTAATATAACTATGATGATCGGCCTAACCGATGTAACTGATACTGAGCGACTGTATCTGACAGTCTAATTCTGATAGAACTATCTGAGTTTTGTTCTACTTGAAGTAACTAAGTCTAAGATCAGTACTATCTAGCGTGTGATCATGAGTATACTGATAACAAGGATGATTTGACTTAGTCTGAGATCAGTCCTATCTAAAGGGTGATCTTTAAATCTAATGATTCTGATATTGATTATAGTTGAAATCAGTCGTAGCTAATGAGTGATCTTGAAGTCAATTTATAATGTTAAGCATTGACTATATCTAACAATACTGAATCTGTACTACTAAGTTGAGTTGACTATGTCTGAAAGCCCTAATTTTGTAACTGAAATTGTGGGATGTGTTCAACTAACCGACATGCCTCAAGCTAAGCTAAATGGGGTCCAATCTCTGTCCTGACTGGAATGTTGTCAGTACCATACCACCAGAAAAGATATTTGTTGTAAATTCAGTCCTAATCTAGCAGATGACACTTGGGATCAGTCCTATACATATAAATGTGCTAACGAGTGACCCATGAGTATGTAAGTCCTTTCTAATGGGTGACCTCTCATACCTACACTGGCTACGTAGTTTTAGAACTTAGGGATTGCTTCTAGGTATCTCAGTCCTATTCTAGTGGGTGAGCCCCCATCCCTAGGTTTGCTCGGTGCTGAATCCTACTCCCATCTGAAAGACACTAAACTGAATAACTGGGTTGAACTAAATAACTTAACTGAACTAATTTATGGAATTGATACTGATTAACTGAACTGATACCAGTGGTATTATTTAACGAAACTAAAATTGAGTTTACTAGATTTTGATGACGGACGGAATATAATAAGTTCTGAGGACTGATTAAGAGTAATGAAGTTACTGAGATTTATTGTGATTACTGAGGTTACTGAGCAGTGAGATTACTGAGAATACTGAACTACTGAGATTACTGAGTTTTCCAGAGTCACAGGATCGACTGATTTCTATAGATCATGGCTTGACTGAGAGTATCGTGAAAACATGACATGGCTCTAGGCACACAACTATATTTTTTGGGTACAAGTAACCCCAGGACTCGATTGAAGGAAACTGACACACATGACTAACTTGATCATAAGACTAGAGTCCATAATCCACAATATCAAAAATAAGGGATTTCATACTAAGCATGGTTTGAAACAATCTATTTCATGGAAGGGAATTTCATACAACATGTATATACTTGCATAGATTTCAATATCATGCACATTACATATTAAAACCACAATCCATAATATCATCAGTTAGGGAATTTTATGAAATACATGGGTATTATACATCTTGTACATGAGTGGGTTTTGCAAGTAAACATAGCATAATTCCATAAGACTAGTTCATGAGTAATCCAACAGTTTTCACAAGACACATTATAAACATGGATGACATTGAATCATACAGGCCTATCATGAATCCTTCACTTAGTCACAATTTAGCTATAATGCATGATTTATTGTCTCTTAGGTATTTTATCAAACACCTTACATACACAACTTAGGCATAGGTGTAAATCATACAATTACTCATCATAAATAATCAAACTTACATCTTTTCAACTCATATGATGTCATAGATTCATAATAACACATAAAGATTCTATCTTGGCATCATTCTACACATAAACATGATCAACAATCTATTCATAACATGAAAACCATAATATATAGTTTTAGAAAAGGGTTCTTGAACTTCATGGACGAAAGGAGTCCATGAATTAACACACGAATACCTTAGAAACGAAACCTTGATGATATGCTGCAGAGTTCTTGGATTGGGAAACTTAATTCTTGATTATCTTGGAAAAAGGCTTGAATCTTCATTTTGAGAGATGAGTTTGATGGAAACCCTAATATTGTGGTTGAGAGTATAAGAGAGGTTTTTTAAGATTATTAACTCAAAAAAATGGGAAAAATTACACCTCTTTAGGGTTATAAGTCATGGAAGGTGAAGGAAAATACAAAAATACCCTTATGAAATAATTTCGTAGTTGCTGAAAAATCATAGCTGACGTCCTTCGTGATAGGCCGTCACAAATGTGATAAGCTATCACGAATGTCATCAGTTAGGAGCTGGTTTCTGCCTTAGGCTGACGACCTTCGTGATAGGGCATCACAAATGTGATAAGCTATTACGAATGTCGTCACACTGTTTCCAGCTTGATATGCTGGAGTAAAATAGGCATAACTCTTTGGTCCAGTATTGGATTTAGGAGAAATTGGTATAGTTGGAAAGATAATTCAAAGACATTTTATTTGATATATAGTAAACCACTAAATTATTCATATACAATGAGTTATGGTTGATTTAATTTGACCTAAGTTTTTATGCTCACTAAAACTTGAACGATATGAAAGCTTTCAAATTGTACTTGATTTAGGGGACCTCTATGATATGAATTCATGCTCAAATAGATTCCCACACTATATAATTGATTAACACACTAAATTTATATAGGATTTGAGGCTTTTGAAACATCCACGCATAGGAGAGGGATATACCTAAAAGCCTTGCTTGGTTTACTTGCAAGAAGACAACTTCATGAATCTAGAAGAATTTTTGTATCTATCTGGCAGTTGAAGGTACAATGTTTGCTAGATAGAAGATTTGAGGTCAGGAGACTAAAATCGTCACATAATCCTTGCGAATCAACAATCCAATAACGAACTAAACTGCGATAGGAATAGAGATTCATATGATTGTTCGAAATGCCTCAACCCTAGGTTTTCTTCCATTGATTGTCCCAAGTATTTTATTTTTACGCATTATTTATTTTATTTTTAATTTGAAAAATTACAAACTCTCTCCTTGTTTACTTTTTCTCAATTATTTAAACTATAATTAGATAGGCGGCGAACGCAAGTCCTTGAGAGATCGATACTTTGGCTTCCTTGAAGCCATTATATTACTTGATAATACCACGTACACTTGCGTGTGCGCTTAGGAACTATCAGTAAGTAGACTTGAACAACAAACCAATATGCCTGATATGGTAAGTGTAATTGTACCATAAACCAATACACATTATATGGTAAGTGGACTTAGACCACAAACTAACTTCCACGGTGAGTGGACTCAAACCACAAACTGACACACCTCCTACGATAAGTGGATTTAGACCCCAAACCAACACACGTCTTATATCATTATCAATCGACATTTAGACTTTAGCCCTCCTTAATAACTTATCAATATCCATACCATTCAATATATAAGGACTCGAACCCATTTAAGTAATTCTAGCCACCAATGCTACATATCAACACCATAGACAACCACATGGTCTTTGCTGACCTTAACTAACCATTAATCGTATAGATAGCCCAAAAGCCTTAATTTACAACACGATGCAAGTTTATTTATGGTTACCAAGACCTCTACAAACCAATCATTCCTTAATACTATCCTCATACACATCTTTTTTATTCAAACACAATTCAAGTTCATGTTTTAGGGACTATGACCCATTTGGCCTACCACTATCAAAGACATCCCCTTAATCCTCACATGGCTAACAAGGCATCTATCAAACATTCAATAAGGGTTCACATTCATTAATAATATCTTATCTTATTCATTTCAACTAGACCAATACCATAGATACAGATTTAACTTTCACAAAACCATTTAACCACTAGCCACTCTAATGGACTAAATGCCTTGATTCAATTCATCATCAATTCAATTTATGATCATCATGACCCACATAACTATTCACATTTCATTAACAAGCTTATACCACATTCTCACCACATTTTAGTTCAAGATACTATTCATATTCATATTCATGTTTAGGGGCTAATTCCTTATTAGACATTAACCCAATAATGTCATCAATTATACAATACATGGATCTCAATACCTTCACAATATCAATTATCAATAATTCATGCTTATTGGGCCATTTCCCTAATTCAAAATATCACCAATATATAGCTAGACAATTAACTTAGATATTTTCACAAACACCCTGTGTACATACCTTTAACAAGGCTATTTTCATGGTAGAAATCATCAAGATTTGGGTTACTTACGGCCCTCATGTTAAAAAACATACAATAAGAACCCACATATACAATTCATCATCAATAACATGAATAATAACAAGATAAGCAACAAACAACATTATCCTTATTACGCAACAAAACCCTTTTCATTTGATTTCAAACCACCATGTACACTTACTAATCCAAGTGTCAAATATATTGGTTTACAGTTATTTAACAAGGGGAGGCTTTACATGCCTTAAACAAGATGATTCATCAAGAACATGATTCCTCTTTATCTTCTAGATGAGCACCCCACAAACCTAGCCTATAATCTTGCTTCAAGAAGCTTTTAGAGTGTTTTGGAGTGTTTGAGTCTTGTAAAATTAAGATTTAGGAGTCTATAATTCCTTATATAGTGAAGGGACTTAGGGTTTAAGGAAAGGGAAATGACCACAGGGCCTTTATTAAAGGTTAGAAAATGACCTCGTCCAGGGGTACGACTCCCCGATATGACTCACAAGACAACCTTACCCTAGGGTATGAGTGGTACCCTGACTCGTACCGTAGGCTCTACATAGGTCACATACACTATCACGGATATGACTAACTACCATTGAGTTATATACATAGGGAAAGACTCATACCCCAATCGTACCTAATACCTTTATCAACAATAGTCCACTCTTTACGAAGAACCATGCGCTATATGACTCACCTAGGTATGACTTATACCCTTTTGTACGAATGAGGGAAGGCCCTTATACTAAGGGTACGAGTGGCTTGTCCAATCATACCTTGGCCAACTTGCTCAAAACCAAAAATTTTTGCAAGGATAAGATCTTGGGTGTTTTATTCTCCCCACTTAGGATCATTTTTCCACGAATTATAAGTAAGGAAAGCATTAACACGAGTTAACATATTAGCACACACCACAGCCAATCCTTCAACTAATTTGGTCTAAACACACAACAAGGTTACAACACAACAAATATCATGATCATCATCAATAAAGCATTTCACTTCAAGGATCCTTGGCATCCCAACCCATCATTTATTAAGAACACTAGATCAATTCAAAGCCCAAGGACTTGAACCCATTGGTTTTCAAAGGTATAAGGTAGCTCAAGTATTGGGAACTTTAATCTCTTATCTAACAAAGACATAAATAAATTCTAAGCATCATGGTCTTCAACCCATTATCTATCAAATACATAAAACAAGTTAGGAACACCAACACATATGTCAAACATGAGTTTCCCAAATGGAATGTAATTGTAGATACTTGGACTTCATGTCCTCTTCCGCCTCCCTAGTAGATTTCTCAAACTTTTGGTTCCCCCATGGAATCTTTACTGAAGACACCTCTTTTGGGATCAATCTTCAGGCTCTTAGGATAAGAGATAAACATTTTTTTGCCACTAAAGAAACTTCTTCCTGTACAATGATTAACTCATTAGGGAATCTTAGGCATGAACTTATAGATTTAACAATCTAAGGAAGCATAGCACGAATGCAACCAATCCACCCCTAAATGACATCAAATGCAATCAGGTCCACTTTTATCAATCAATAAGACTTTCTTTACTACCAACTGCTACCAAACATCCCTCATAGACTCCTTTTAATCAAGAAGTCTCTTACCGATGTAGAAACAGAAAAAGGAGCCCAAATTGAAATCAAATTGAAATACACAATCACTGATGCGATAGAACATACCAAGAAAATCATACATAACATAGAGAAGGGATTTTTTCAACATAACTATAATGACATTGGGAGATTCCTCAGACTCCTAGTGGATAGAAAGTGCATACTAGCGACTCCGACTAATATCGGTACCAGAAAAATAGCAGAGATAAAGCCTTTCAATGCAGGATTTGATGAAGTAGCAATAGAGGATTTGTCAGCCCGATTAGCCACTCGAAAATAGAACTATCATTGTATGTGTCCAATCTGACAACAACAAAAATATCTATTCTCCCTCTCTCATACTCACCATGATAATACTGACCATAGAATCTGCAAAGGGTATAGGTCAGCTCTAATTAAAACCCACTGGCCTTAGAATACCTTTCACCCAGTTCTTCCTCCTGGATAACCTACCATTGAACTGTTGACCCCTACATAGCTCAGAAGGTTGAGACCTCTTACATTGCCTCTCACTAATCTCAGCCTTTTTTTTTTCTCTTTCTCCACTTATTTTATATACACAACCAACCTAGAGATGTTTATATCACTGATCATTAAAGTCGACATACTCTCAAGGACTAATTCAAAAGTCAATCCCAAAATGAATTTACATATCCTAGCTCTCATGCTAGAAAAAATCTTAGGGGCATACCTCAACAATTGATGAAATTTCAAGGCACACTCCTTAACAAACATTCTACCTTGCCTAAAATTCACAAACTCTTCAACTTTTACTTCCCTTAACTCTTGAGAATATAAGTGGTCAAGGAAGGTACAAGAGAAATCTTCCCAATTGGCCAGACTAGCACCCATACCTCTAGACATCTCCCAATTTTCATACCATTGGTATGCTACATTCTTCAATTGGTAAGAAGCAAAATCTACACATTTTGCCTCCAAGATATACATAATCCAAAAGATCTTTTCCATTTCATCAATGAAACTTTAGGGGTCTTTCGAAAATTTCACATCTATAAAGATAGAAGGGTGCATATTCATGAATTAGCCAACTGTAATGCCCTAATTTTCTAAATCGAAATGCTACACGGTGCTCATGACCTCGAAGGACCACAAGCTAACCCATGACTGATATCTTTACCTGTAAACTGCATAATATCTCATAAAATAAGCAGAAACATAAACTGTAAGGCCATAAGGTTCAATACTAATATATATTTGAAAATACGGTATAACAATACCAAAAAGGATCATAAATACTGAAGTTTGAATATCTAATCTGACATCTGATCCGAAAGCCTCTAACTGAACTGAATAAGGAGTTGATGGGACATGTCCCCAAATAACTCCAACTACTGAAATAAATTGAAAACTTAAATAAAAATAAAATCATCATGTCCTCGAAGGATGAGGACTCACGTCTAACTCTGACTGCTGATCTTAGAATCTACTGCTGATTTGGAGCTCATGCCTCTAAATCTATGGTGTAACATAAAAGAAAGCACTATAGCACAAATGTGTTACTACGTCTGAATGTACTAAGTATACGAGTGAGGTAGGATAAATGCAAAGGGTTATATGCATGAAAAATACTGACTGATATGAATGTGAGAGTACATACATGCATACGTAATTGTAACTAAACTCGTAGAGATACTGACTACTAAGTCTACTATTGACAACATGAGTATACTGATAATGAGATTTTGAAAGACTGAGTTTACTGATATTGATATGTAAATCACTAATAAGTGATGGATCTGATACTGTATTACTGAAAATAAAGAGACTGATATAGCATTACTGATAAATGAATGATTGATCCTGACAGTTTAAATTATGAAGAAGTGGTTTGATTGACTGTATCTGATAGTCTTGAAGCTGAGTACTGATAGCATGAGTTCTGATAACTATTGTGATTGATAGCATAAGTGATTGTATCTGACAGTCCATAAATCTGAAGAAAACTATCTGAGTTCAATTCAATTTCAGAGTTGATCGTATCTGACAGTCCTGATATACTAAAATCTGAAGAACTATCTAAGTTCTTTACTGAGATTAGGTAGATATAGTTGATAGTCCTGAAATCTGTAACTGAAACTGTGGGAAGTAGTTATCTAACCGACATGCCCCAAATACGCTATAATAGCTAAGCTGGGGTTCAATCTCTGCCTCGACCGGAGGGCTGTCCATACCGCGCCACTAGTAAGGACTGTTGTGAGAACCCTATACTAGCAGGGACTCAATGAAAATGGAGGGAACCCTAAAAAGACGGGTTAGGCCACCTCATCAACCCTAATCTAATGAGTTAAGATGTCTCAACCTACGCTGACTACGTAGTTCTGGAACACAAGGATCACTACTAAGAATCACATCCTGAAATGACGGGTAGTTCTTATCCTTGGGTTCACTTAGTGCTAACTTCTACTCCCATCTGAGGGACACTGAACTGAATAACTAAGCTGAACTAAATAACTGAACTGCACTGACTAGCTGAACTAATACTGATTAACTGGACTGATACTAATGGTATTGTTTAGCAAAGCTAAACTAAGTTTACTAGATTCCAATGACTGGCGGAATGTACTGAGTTCTTAGGACTGGTAGAGAGTACTGAAGTTATTAAGATTGACTATGAATACTAAGGTTGCTGAGGTTACTGAGCACTGTGATTATTGAGATTACTGGAAACTGAGATTACTGAGATTTTTGAGTTTTCCTGAGTCACATGACTGACTGAATTCTATAGATCATGGCTTGACTGAGAGTATCATGAAAACATGACATGGATCTAGGCATACAGCTATATTTTTTTAGGTACAAGTACCCTAGGACTCGATGGAAGGAAACTGACACAACTTAAATTTCTTGAGTACATGACCATCAATAACAATCCATAATACATGAGTGAGGGATTTCATGAAGTACATGGTCATCATAATATGTATCATGAATAGGAATGCTTATAATCAAGTCATAAATCTCATATTCTAATATCATGGGCATTCCGACAACATATACTATTCATAGTAAGGGCATGGAAACCATTCAAGCATAAGGGAACGGCAACATGTAACATTTAGTTCATATTGTAATGATTTGGGGATATTAAACTTCACGTATTTATTCAACATCTCAAACATGGTAGGAAAAGCATGGATATAATTTGCATACATAATTCATTTCTTCATCATCATACATGCTTCATGCCACTACCATAAGAATACAGAATTAGTACGGAAATTCATATTGAAGTGTATAGCTAACATAGACTTGTCATGTGAATATCATGGAATCATGCAAATAGGAATTTCTAGCTTCCTAGGCATTTTATCAAACACCTTGCATGCATTCTTTAAGGCATAGGTGGATTTTATATTTGCATTATATTAAACCACCCAAAGTTCATGATTTTCAACCAACAACCATATATATTTAATCAAAATATATTTAGATATCATCTTGAAACTTAAACATCCATCATCAACATGTACATATTCATATCACCACAAAAAGGTTACCAAACAACATTTAAATGTATGATTCTTGAGCTCTATGAACGAATTGAATCCATAGTTGAACACTACGCATATCTTGATGATTGACGGAGGAATTTCCTTGAAATTGGATCCTCAAGCTTAATTATGCAACCCTAGTTGTTTTTCTCCTATGGTGCTCTTGGATGATTAGCTTTGAGATGTTAATAGTGCTGTAATGTGTTCAGAAGCTATATATTTTGTAGGGTTAAGTTTAGGGACGTGAAAGGAGTGTTAAAAAACTTAATTACCCTCAAAATAACTCAAAACAGAGTGTTTTTGGCACTTGGAATTGACTTAGGTGGTGCCTAACCAATCGCCTAAGTTTGGTTGGGCGGTGCCTAACCAATCGCCTATCCTTACTGTCTCTCACAAAAATGGGCATACCTTTTTGCTCGGGTATTAGATTAAGGCGAAATTGGTATCGTTGGAAATCTAATTAGATTCTCTACAATTTGGTGGGTCTAAATCAGCCAAAATACCATATTAACATTGAGTTATACTTGTTAAAAGGTGACCCTTGCAAAATCAAACACTAAAACTTGATGGATTCAAAAACTCTTAGCTTGTATTACCTTAAGTGACTCATATGAACATGATTAATGCATCATAATATATATTAGAGCTAGGATACTCATTTTAAGTCATGAACTAAAATGCTACTCACAGGATAAGAGGTTTCATATGTAGGAAAAATGGTTCGTCTCCAAGCTGAGAAACATATGGGGTGTTACAATATCTCCCCCTTGGGAACATTCGTCCTCAAATAGAAATTAAATAAGGTGGGAGAGATGATAAGATGAAGTAAGTACAAGACATATGCTACTGAAACATGTGTTCATGACTGAAATGACTAAAAGCTAAGCATAACATACTGAATATGCATATCTGATGCATGGGAAGCTGATTCATGAATATAAGACTAAGGATTCTAATAAAGTAAGTTTTCTCAAAATGAGAATGCATATCTGATGCACAACTGAAAGGCTGAATGCATGCATATCTGATGTATGATTATATGACTGACATGATACGTGAATGCATGACTGAAAGTACTAATTAGTTGATCACGCATACCTGATGCATGAATTCATGACTAAACTTACTCATGAACATGCATAGTAAGGGTATCAATTTTGAACTGAAAACTGAGGATGGAACTGAATACCAAGTTTGGCACTGAAATATAAACATGAGAACAAGTAAGTTTAACAAAAATTGTTACCTTGAACTGATAATACCGATAAGTTTGAGATTAATTACTCCATATGCATGATTGGAAACATGAGAACATAACTAAGTCTGGGACGTGGTAGATATACTGAATATCATGATCTAAACTAAATCTTGAAAACATGGCATACAACTGAAGTTGGAGTTTGAGTGTTAACATATGAGTACCCCTTCTCCAAACTGGATTCATCAAAAGAAAATAGAGTAGTATGTTTATGTCATAAAAGTTTGGGGGTATGATGTATCTCCCCTTTGGGACACTATGTCCCTCAAAGAATACTGACTTGGATGAGCTACTGAGAAAAATTGAGGCAATGTTCAAAACACCTAGGAACTGAGTCATGACTGAATAACTAGGATCTAAAACTGAGACATGATACATGAACTGAGCTGAGCACGAGTGCATAAATATACTAATTTATCTGATTAACTGAATAACTGATAGCTGAATACTGGATCTGCAAAGCTAAACTGTACTTAGTCTATATAGCTGGGCTGAGATTTTGCAGTTTTATGCATAGGAGATAAGGACTAACTAAGTAGAATGAGGTATCTGAGCATGGATTCATGAAGTCTGTATTATTTTTGAATGCGAGACCAAGCGTACGACATGGCTCTGAGGTATTCTATAAACTGGGGTACTGAAACACTGATAACTAAGTACTTACAACCTGAATGCTATGGTCAAGCGTGTCTGGAATTGAACTGAGTTTCAAATTTGGTTACTGAACTGAAGATGACATTATAACTAAGCCTATAGCTTATACAGAAGTACTGAATTCAAGGACTGAACACTGATCACTGAGTGCTGGATACTGAAACTATAATTGAGTTGGCAACTGAGTTTTTGATGGCTACATGCTTGGGACTGACATAAGTCAAGGATCTAAATGTACACCTACACTTTGTACTTTCCTAACTTCTAAATACGACCCTTTGCTAGATGTTTACTTGCACATTTATCATGACATTCAAGCCTATCTTCACAACTACACCCTCGTGCAAAGTAAGCATGCAACAATCTTTTCTTATCTAAACAACTGCTCATCACTACACTGTTCCATAAGGAGAGCTAACTGGAAGAGTAAATCTGGAGGACCTAAAACATGAATAGATACAAACTAAACTTGACACATGACTGAAACTTAAGGAATAAAATATCAATAGTTTGGATTTACCAATAAGGTTTGAACTGAGGATATACATAACGTGGTCTAAATGTATCTGATCTGTAGGGACATAGCATGAGTCATGGAAGCTAAGTATACTAGAAAGCATGATATGCGTACATGAGTCATGAGATGCATGACCTGAGTCTAGATTTTTCTGTACTCGTGAGACATGATTCAAATACTGATGGAGCTGGAACTGAACCCCTTATACTGGGAACTGAAGCCGCACATGATCCCGTGGAAAGTGCGTGAAAGTAGATTGTGCTCATGGAACATGACTCGTACTGCGAAGAAAAAGGGACTCATTATGGTGGAAATTAAATTCATACATGATCATCCAAAAAGAGATACATGAGCATGGTTCATGACCATAGAGTTGATATGTAAGACCTGAGTGGATTTCGTGATAGCTAAAGTACAAATCTTTGTACTGAGAAGAGGATGGGTTGGGAATCGTCTTCCCTTACTGCTTTTCTATACATACTGGCACTACTACTGCAATCTTGAGAGTTTGACTTGGTCACTTGATCTACCATTATATACCTACATTCTATTCAACACCTGCCTGTCTTACTAAACATATCATCTGATTATGTTTTCTCATATACTGCTAATATCACATTCACACCTTTATGCTTAATTTTGAGTCAATAAACTTAAGTGTTTAGCTCGTACTATTCAAGCCTACTGATCTAATCCCCATGAATACATAATCTGATCAAATAGAATAATATTATCCTAACTCTACAACTACTAAACTTTTGGGTTCAAGAATGAGTTCTAATAATCATGAATAAAATCTGTACGACTTTGGAACAATAATGAAATGATGGGATACTGTTTGAGTCTATGGCTAATCCCATAATTGACTGTAGGGACTGTCTGAGAAAGCCCTGTCTTTAGGACTTTGAACTTCACTTTTTCTATTACCTTGAAAGTAAGGTAAAGTGAACATGACGGGTGCATGATATGAATCTACATGGTTTCCTTAGAGAAACTTGCTATAGCATGATCTTGAGACGTGAAACAAGGGAAACTGTTCCTAAAACATCTCATAGCCTCTTGCACATAAGTGTGGTGCACAACACACCCATGTACTAGACTCTACTTGATGCAGCTTTCAGACTTCCTAGGACACTATTGAATCTTAGGCTCTGATACCAAGTTTGTAACGCCTTGATTTTCTGAACCGAAATGCTACACGGTGCTTATTGCCCCGAAGGACCACAACCTAACCCATGATTGATATCTGTACCTGTAAATTGCATAATATATCATAAAATATACGAAAACATGAACTGTAAGGCCATAAGATTCAATACTAATACATATTTAAAAATTATGGTGTAACAATAACAAAAAGGATCATAAATACTGAAGTCTAAACATCTAATCTGACATCTAGTCTGAAAGCCTCTAACTAAACTAAATAAGGAGTTGATGGGACATGCCCCCAACTAACTCCAACTACTGAAATAAAGTAAAAACTGAAATAGAAATTAACTCGTAGAGATACTGACTACTGAGTCTGAATACTGACCACATGAGTGTACTGATAATGAGATTTTGAAAGACTGAGTTTACTAATATCGATATGTAAATCACTAATAAGTGATGGATCTGATACTGTATTATTACTGAATACTAAGAGACTGATTTTGCATTACTGATAAATGAATGATTATTTTTGACAGTTTGAATTATGAAGAACTGGTTTGATTGACTGTATCTGACAGTCCTAAAGCTGAGCACTGATAGCATGAGTTTTGATAACTATTGTGATTGATAGCATAAGTGACTGTACCTGACAGTCCATAAATCTGAAGAAAACTATCTGAGTTTAATTTTATTTCTGAGTTGACTGTATCTGACAGTCCTAATATACTAAAATCTGAAGAACTATTTGAGTTCTTTACTGAGACTGGGTAGCTATAGATGATAGTCCTAAAATCTGTAACTGAAACTGTGGGAAGTAATTATCTAACCGACATGCCCCAAATATGCTATAATAGCTAAGCTGGGGTCCAATCTCTTCCCCAACTGGAGGGGTGTCAATACCATGCCACTGGTAAAGACAACTGTGAGAACCCTATACTGGCAGGTACTCAATGAGAATGGTGGGAACCCTAAACTGATGGGTTAAGCCACCTCATCAACCCTAATCTGATGGGTTAAGATGTCTCAACCTACGCTGGCTATGTAGTTCTGGAACACAAGGATGACTACTAAGAATCACACCCTGAACTAGCGGGTGAGTTCCCATCCATGGGTTCACTCGGTACAAACTTCTACTCCCATATGTAGGACACTGAACTGAATAACTAAGCTGAACTGAATAACTGAACTGAACTGATTAGCTGAACTGATACTGATTAAGTGGACTGATACTAGTGGTATTGTTTAGCATAGCTAAACTATGTTTACTGGATTCCAATGACTGACGGAATGTACTGAGTTCTGAGGACTGGTTGAAACTACTAAAGTTACTGAGATTGACTGTGGATACTAAGGTTGTTGAGGTTACTGAGCACTAAGATTACTGAGATTACTGGACTACTGAGATAATTGAGATTTCTGAGTTTTCCTGAGTCACATGACTAACTGAATTCTATAGATCATGGCTTGACTAAGAGTATCGTGAAAACATGGCATGGATCTAGGCACACAGATTTATTTTCCAAGTTCAAGTACCCCCAGGACTCGATGGAAGGAAACTGACACAACTTGAATTTCTTGAGTACATGACCATCAATAACAATCCATAATACATGAGTGGGGGATTTTATGAAGTAAATGGTCATCATAATATGTATCATGAATTGAAATTCTTATAATCAAGTCATAAATCTCATATTCTAATATCATGGGCATTTCGACAACATATACTATTCATAGTAAGGGCATGGAAACCATTCAAGCATAAGGGAACGGTAACATGTAACATTTAGTTCATATTGTAATGATTTGCGGATATTAAACTTCACGTACTTATTCAACATCTCAAACATGGTAGGAAAAGCATGGATATAATTCGCATACATAATTCATATCTTCATCATCATACATGCTTCATGCCACTATCATAAGAATACATAATTAGCATGGAAAGTCATATTGAAGTGTATAGCTAACATGGACTTATCATATGAATATCATGGAATCATGTAAATAGGAATTTTTAGCATCGTAGGCATTTTATCAAACACCTTGCATGCATTCTTTAAGGCATAGGTGGATTTTATACTTGCATTATATTAAACCACCTAAAGTTCATGATTTTCAACCAACAACCACATATATTTCATGAAAACATCCTTAGATATCATCTTGAAACTTAAACATCTATCATCAACATGTACATATTCATATCACCACAAAAAAATTACAAAACAACATTTAAAAGCATGATTCTTGAGTTCTATGAACGAATTGAATCCATAGCTGAACACTACGCATACCTTGGAAGAAAGGTTCTTGATGATTGACGGAGGAATTTTCTTGAAATTGGATCTTCAAGCTTAATTATGCAACCCTATTTGTTTTTCTCCTATGGTGCTCTTGGATGATGAGTTTTGAGATGTTTTATAGGGTTGTAATGTGTTTAGAAGCTATATATTTTGTAGGGTTAAGTTTAGGGACGTGTAAGGAGTGTTAAAAGACTTAATTACCCTGAAAATAACTCAAAACGGACTGTTTTTGGCACTTCGAATTGACTTAGGCGGTGCCTAACCAATCGCCTAAGTTTGGTTGGGCGGTGCCTAACCAATCGCCTATCTTACTGTCTCTCACGAAAATATGCATAAGTTGTTGCTCGGGTATTGGATTAAGGCAAAATTGGTATCATTGAAAAGATAATTTGATTCTCTACAATTTGGTGGGTCTAAATCAGACAAAATACCACATTAACATTGAGTTATACTATTTCAAAGATGACCTTTGCAAAATCGAACACTAAAACTTGATGGATTCAAAAACTCTTAGTTTGTATTACCTTAAGTGACTCATATGAACATGATTATCGCATCATAAGCTATATTATAGCTAGGATACTCATTGTAATTCATGAAATAAAAAGCTACTCACAGGATAGAAGGTTTCATACGTAGGAAAAATGGTTCGTCTCCTAGCTTAGAAACATACGGTGTATTACACCAACCCATGTGGCCTTAGAGGATTTAGAAAAAGAAACACCATACCCAAATTGAGAAGCTACCAATTAGTTCAAGAGGTTGATAGAGCGACAAAACTCAGTAGTAGAAGTATCCCCATGAAGGGAGTGAGGAGGAGTGTCACTCTTATAAGAAGGATTGGTGGGGATAGGTAGAACCCCATAAGGAAGGTCAGATATCGTAACTGTAGCCTGGGTCTAAACCCCAGAAATAGGATGAGTTCTATCCACATTGTCCCCAATTAGTACTAAAGAGTTTGCCTGAGTATCATATCTTCTTAAAGGCATGATCTGAAAGATAATAAACAAAAATCAGGGGATTTTAAGACCTTAGACTCTATCTTGAGATTGAAAAACAAGAAATGGAAACATTTCTAAAAATTTTGCATAGCCACTCTATTATAAGTGTTGTGCACTTCACACCCATAAAAGAAACTCTAGTCGATATGGTATTATGAATACCCAACTGACGATGAACCTAGTCTCTGATACCAACTTGACATGCCTTAAAACTGGGATATGTCGTATGGGCACCTCAAGCATAGATAAATTGGAGGTTTCCCCGTTAACCCAGCCTAATCGTCATCACAACATCCACAAGGGTCGGATGACTCCCAACCTTATAAGAAGATAGCGAAAACATAAGGCTAATAGTCAAAACTTAAATAATATCCAAAAATTCATTATTGACAATAGACTAGCCAATATACCTAAGTGCAGAGTCATCTATAATACCTTTATACAAATCTGAAGTCTAAACAGATGAACATATATTGGTAGATACCCCCGACAATAGCAAACATCAAGTTTAAAACATAAGGTAAAGAGACTATGAAATATATGCCTTCCAAAGAATGGAATCTCACCACTTAAATGTCACACACGGTCTGCTCGAATATTTGGTCACTGCGCAGTTAAAGAAGATAAATCTCCAGCCCCTATGTCGTGTGGGGATATAGTGTCCAAAGACAGTTAGCGATTGGAGTCTATCATGTATCCCGAGGATAAGGATAAACTAGTACGTTTGTTGAAATCCATGCCAAACCATCATATATGATAACATTTGCATAAGATAGGCATATTTGCAGATATATGTACATATAGTTACACATCGTACCAAACCATGAGATAAGTCATAACATGCATTCTCAACTCATTCATTCATGAGACATGGAATGAAGGACTTCCAAACCTTCAACCATTACATTTAGCTATATAGGGTTCTACGTTACAATAGGCAAGGCATCACGAACCTTGAACTAACACATCTTATATGATAGGTGGACAAGAACCATAAACCAACATACCTCTTACGTTAAGTGGACATGAGCCACAAACCGATGTACCTCACATGGTAAGTGGACTTGGACCATAAACTAACACGCCTTGTATGGTAAGTGGACTTAAACCACAAATCAATACACCTAATAGGTTAAGTGCACTTGGAACACAAACCAATATGCCAAATACAGTAAGTAGACTTGGACCAAAAACTAATGCGCCTCATACGGTAAGTGGACTTGGACCACAAACCAACTTCCACAATGAGTGGACTCAGACCACAAAGCTATACACCTCTTACGGTAAGTGGAGTCAGACCACAAACCAACACATGTCTTATATCATCAATAATCGATATTTTGACTCTAGCCCTCCTTAATCATGTATCAAGATCCATACCATTCAACACATAAGGAGTCGAACCCATTTAATTAATTCTAGCTAGCAAGACTACATATCAACAAGATAGACAACTACATGGTCTTTTCTGAACCAAACTAACCATTAATCGTATAGATAGGCCGAAGGCCTTAATTCACAACATGATACAAGTTCATTTATGATCACCAAGACCTTTACAATCCAATTATTACTCGTGACTATCCTCATACACACATTCTTTATTCAACCACAATTCAAGTTCATATTTTAGGGACTATGACCCATTTCTCCAATAACTATCGAGGACATCCCCATAATACTCGCATGGCCAACAAGGCCTCTATAAAATATTCATCATCCATTTACATTCGTTAAAAACATTTTATCTCATACATTTCTAATAGACCAATACCATAGATACACATTTGGCCTTTATAAAACTATTTAACCACTAGCCACTCCAATGAATTAAATGTCTTTCTTCAATTCATCATCAATTTAATTTACAGTCTTCAAGACCCACATAACTATTCACATTTCATTAGCAAGATTATACCATATTCTCAACACATTTTAGTTTAAAACACTATTCAAGATGATTCATCAAGAACTTGACACCTCTTTATCTTCTAGATGAGCACCTTCTAAACCCTATCCTCTAGTCTTGCTTTAAGAAGCTTTTAGAGTGTTTTGGAGTGTTTGAGTCTTGTAAAATGAAGATTTAGGACGCTACCGTTACTTATTTATGAAGGGACATAGGGTTTTAGGTAAGAGAAATGACCACAAGGCCCTTATTTAAAAGCTTAAAAATAACCCTGTATAGGGGTACGACTTCTCCATATAACTCACAAGGGAACCATACCCCAGAGTACTAGTGGTACCCTACTCGTACCCTAGACTCCACTATGGCTAGATACACTATCAAGGATACTACTATCTACCATTGAGTCGTATCCACAGGGCACAACTCACACCGCAAATGTATCTAAGACCCATATTACCAACAGTCCATTCTTTATCAAGAACCATGCACTATACAACTCACCTAGGTACGACTCGTACCATTTTGTATGAGTGTGGAAAGAACAAGTCGTATAGAGGACAGTATGCTATGCTCATAGGTTGCTTACGGTATGAGAGGCAAGGTACAAATGGATATGAGTCGTATACCAAGGGTACAAGTGCCTTGTCCAATCGTACCTTGGCCAACTTTCTCAAAACCAAAAATTTTTGCAAGGTTAACATGTTGGGTGTTTCAATCATGTGGTTCTTTAATATTTATAGGACAGTAGTACCCACATTTCAAGATCTTATGTGGAGTCTGTGCACCACTATGATGACCCCCAATAGGTGAATAATGGCATGCCTCAAGAATACTCATCATCTCTTTCTCTGAAACATATCTCCAAAGCAATCCATATACACAAATTCAGAACAAGCATGGATCATCCCATAAGAACTTCCTTAATTTATGCATAAACTTCTTATGCTGTTGAAATGATAGGTCCTCAGGAGCCACATCACTTAGCAAATAGATTGAAAAATCTACAAACCATGGAATCAATTCTGGCAATGCGGCCATAGCCACTAGTCTAGAAAAAAAACATCATTAATCTTAAGCTCATACTTTAGTTTCATAATTATTTTCTCATCTAGCCATGATAGGTGGTCATTCACTTAATTTTTAATCCTTGACTTTAATTTCAAATTCACACAACAGAAGTATGGGATAAATCAACCCTTACTTTGTATCTTTCTTTTCCATAAGGTACATAAGAGCTACATCATTAGTATGCACAATCACTTTTATTCCAAGTAAATAAGATCAAAATTTCTCAAACACAAACATCACAATATGCAAATCTTCTTCAAGCGTAATATAACTTTTAGAGCGACATTAAGTGTTTTTCTAGCACAATAGATGGGATGGAAAATCTTCTCTTGCATCTATTCTAGGACTACTCCTAGATCCACACCACTAGCATCACTCATAACCTAAAATGTCATGGACCAATTAGGTAAAAAAATAATAGGGGTTGAAATCAACTTTTCTTTCAGGAACTCAAATCATTTTAGAAACTATCATAAAAATGACAGTATGCTATCCTCAAGAATGTGCAATTTTAGAGAAGTCCTTTATGAATCTAGAATAAAAAGTAGTATGCCCAAAACACTCTGAATACCTTTAATAAAAATTGTGGAGGAAATTTTTTAATCACCTCAATCTTCACATTATAGACCTCAAGCCCTTTCTTCAAAATCTTGAGACCAAACACTGTTTCGTCTTTGACCATGAAGTGTACCTTTCCCAATTCAGGACCAAATTACAATATTCACACCTCCTAAATACACTAGCAAGATGGTCGAAACAATATAAAAATAAATCATCAAAAAAATAATAAATCTTCCATAAATACCTTACCGGTATCATCCAGTATGTTAGAAAAGATGGACGTCATGCAACGTAAAAAGTTTGTCGGCGCATAAGACAAGTCGAAAGGCATTCACTTGAATGCGAATGTACCATATGGATAAGTGAAAGTGGTCTTATCAAGGTCCTTGAGAGCAATAAAAATTTACTTATAACTTGAATAACCACCAAGAAGACAATACTATCCTTTACTAGCAAGATAGTATAACATCTAATCCATAAAAGGCATCGAAAATTGATCCTTTTTAGTCCATGCATTCAGCTTCCTATCTTCCATGCCTACTTTTTAACCATTGAATGGACTCATCAATATAATCTAATTTTATTTGTTTGGAACAACAATAAATCCTTGTCGCAATCAAATTTCTCAGGTTATGATGGCACCTACTATAACCTACAAGTCGGTAAGCCACCCTATAGTCTGAAAAAACTAGTAATGGACTATAAAAAGAAATCAAAGAAAATAGTTGAATAAATATTATAAATAGACTAATAAAATAAATCAACCCTAAAATTGGGTAAAGTTAATACGAGATCTTCTAATATAATAAGAGTATAAAGTGAAATGCAGAGACGAAGCATTTTTTAATACAATGTAGAGATCAATCTAATGAACAAAATAGAGAGTACTAACACTCTGAAAGCTAGGAGCTCCCCCCAGAGCTCTGATCAGTAATTTCTCCACAAAATGGACACAATGATGGTGAAGACTCAAACTATGATCTGCAGGCTGCAAAAGTGTAGTATGATTACCAAATATTTGGTACTTAGTATGCATTGGAGGACTGAGCTTCAAAAGATAATAGAAGCATAAATAATCATACTATCCTAAACATGATAGTGCAAAGGGAACAATAAGGATAAACTTATACTATACTAATAGAAAATCGGGGTCTAAACTGCAATACCATATATCACTAGTCAGTAAACAAACAAGGGTAAAAGAAAGTTATATCATAGTACACAAGGCCAAAAATACAATATATATATATATAGGTCTACTTGAGGTAATGACCTAAGGTAACCAACCTAACATCTCAAGGCATCCTAACCAAGTAGGAAAGCTAGTGTCGGAATAAATAGGGTCCCTAACAATAATGTCTAACTATGATATAACTATCAATAATGTAATTTACCATAAAAAGAAAAAAGATTAAAATCATACCAAAAAATTTAGTACCAGTCCATAATAAACCTGCCATAATCTAACCATAATAACAATAATAAGGTATCCGTGTAGTCTAGATAAATAATATCTCCAGCCTTCGTAGTCCCGAAAGGTTCAATAAATACTCAAAAAAGAACAATCATAGCCTATACCTAAGCAAATCCCATAAAGGATGATAGATATAAGCACCAAGCAACATACTGGTGATAGGCAATGCATATGAATGAATGAATACAAAGCGAATCCATAGTACCATATCTAATCCGAGTGTTATAATTTACCAAGAATATACACCTCTTCCAGCTTAGCTGTTTACAAAGGTAGAACCTACGATGACCTCTCTTCTTTGGTGCTGTGTCTCATGAAAAAAGGGGCCCCTAGAGGATTTTGGAATAACTGTATACTGTCCAATCTCGATCTAGGACTTCCAATAATCCAATCTCGCGCTGGAGAGATATGTATATAATAAGTACAAAGGTTCAAACCATGACTATAAGAGTATATGTCTATAAATCCATTGCTAGAGATCATCTCCATGACAAAATCAACCTAATCGAGTAAAAATGGACGGAATCAGTCCCAATCAAAATAAATAGTAGTGGTAAAAGGGTTGATAAACTATGAATTACAATCAATTTCGATCTAATTGAAAAAGTAGCATCCTTAGTTTTGAAAGCTCATAAATCACTATATAAGGTGTTATGATTCCCATTATAATAGAATATGTTTTAAAAGTGAAAAGTTAGAACAAATCCTTTATATAAAACAGTATTTTTGGTAGGAAGCATACCACTAAATGAGGGTAAATGAACCTAAAAGTATGTATGCCATCACCATTATCCAAACAACACAATTATAAGTGTTTAAGCATATATAGACTAAATACATGTCCTTTATACTGACAACATACGCACTTACAGTCCAACTAGTATTGTAACTATAGCCTCAGGCCCAACGTTTGTATAACTAGCATAATAATAACCCTATAATTTTGGAACTACGGCTCATGCCTCTAAATCAATAGTAAGTCTTATACTAAAAGATCCTTAGCATCAAAATATTGTTAACATTCTTATAATAAAGGGTGATAGTATTACATAGCACAACAAGTATTTCATCTTTAGGGTCCAGTGAATTTTCTATTTCCAAAATCTGAAATTAGGCTAAGTCATGAGACACTATTCATAAATATGTTCTATAAATCCTACCAAGCATGCAATCTACATTATACACCATCTAATGAAGAAAAGTAAATCTTAGCCTACCTTAATGCCAAACCGCAATCTTAAAACACCGCAATGCTATCACAATAAAAATATACATATCAATAGAGTAAAATAAGACTAATATTTCAATATAGAAAGCTAAGTAGGAACTTGTGTCAAGGATGGGTTCGCGGGGCCTACAAACGGAATCCAAAATTGAATCCATCACAAGGTCCCTCTATGGACAATGAATGTCTGCTCAAAAGTTGAGCACAAACGGGCCATAAATAAGTGCCCAAATTAACCCCTAAATTCCAAGAATTTAAAGACCTAATTTCTGAAAATTTAGATTGAAATGAGATGGAATTGGACTGGGAAAATAATAGGAAATGACCAAGGAGTATTGGGCTAACTTACCATAGATTCAATGGATGATTTCCCACATTTTATCATGTTCCATTCTCTCAAAAATGGTGGAAAATGGTTATGAATAAATAGGAAATTTGGGTGAAGAAGGGAGAATTTAACACCTCAGGCACCGCAAAAGATGTCACTTGGTCGCTTCAGCAACTACCACTTAGGGGGCTCAAGTCCAATAAAGCAGTTGAGCAAGGAAAGATGGGGTTCATTAGAGCGTAATCTTGGTGCTAATGTGATATCTGTTAAAGAAGACAATAAGTGCTTAACTAATCCTAGGTCAAACAACCAAGGCTGCTAAAATGACTCATTATCGCAAGATTGACTACCACCAAAATGGTCATTTGGCTGCTTAAGAGGTCGTACTAGTAACTTAAGGTATTAAACTGTCCAAATGTAAATGGCTCTGATCAAGTGTTTTGAATTCGTTCAAAACCCTATGTGCATAAACGGAATATCCTACCATACCATATTGATATTTTGGGCTCAATGGAACTATAAAATCTTTCATTCAAGATTGTTTCGACTAAATGTTAGGCCCACATCTATAATACTATTTTTTTCATGGAATCCAACTAGGTCGCCTAAAATAAGTTTGAAAGCTTTGGGACCTAAACCAAGGGTCCTCCTTGCCAACAATCAATGTTCTTAAGTTGATGGCACTTTTAGAGTTATTATTCGAGGTCATTAACTTGGGTTTTTTTGTCCAAGACCATTTCCTTAACAATGTGTATCTCCAAATAGAAAAATTAGCCTAAATCCCAAATGAACTACCCGATAATCAAAATGATAGTTTTGATAAGTCATAGATGACCTATTGTCATAATCAAATTTCTCAGGTCATGATAACAGCTACTATAACCCACCTGTAAGTAAGCCAACCTAAAGTCTGGAACTATTATAACTGACTGCAAAGGGAAATTAAGAAATAATGTGGAATAAATATAGTAAAAGACTAAAATACATAAGATAGTCTCAAAACCTGGTGGAATCAGTACAAGAGCTTTTAATGTAAAAAGATTGCAAAATGGAGTACCAGATAAATATATTGATACAACCCATATCTGAATACAGCATAGATACTAGTATAGTACAAAAGAGGGAAAATGGTATTACTTCGAACATTAGAAGCGCACCCTATGTCTCCGAACCATAGCTGCTCTATGTGATGCACAAAACAACAGCAAGAACCCATAGTAAAATCTTTCCACTACAGAAGTAAAGTATGAGTACAAACATGTGGTCATCAGTTGGCAATTGTTGACTAAGCTCCAACGATAATGCAAATATGATAGTAGGCAAGCAGGATTTTAAACTACACCCTAATATCCAACAATCTAGATAATAAATATAAACTATCCTATTCATATCCAATAAACTAACATTATAAAACTAAAGATACAATAAAGATAACAATAAAGGTAAACTATCCTATTCTATCCATACTCCCAAACCCCAGCACAATATTGTATATCATTGACCAATATACGAAAAATGAACAAAACAAGGATGTTTAAATATATATATATATATATGAAGCTAAACAATAGATATACAACATGAATAAATTAAAGAAGGGATGGATATACGGTAATACCACAACTACTATATATAAATACATATGCCTAAACAAGGCCAACTCATAGGTAAAACCTAAGTAATCACACTAGTATCACAAAGCCTCCTAATCATAATAGGAACTAATCTGAACATAATCATCCTAACCATAGGATGATCACGCATAGTAAAATAACTGTAAGATAAATGTATCAATTTCATACCTCAAATCTCAATACAATTCTAAAAATCAACTTGTCACAATCTAACCTAATAATAATAATAATATAAAGTAATCGGCAAGTATGGAAAAACATTACCTCATCGGTCCTTTCATAAACCACCATCATCATAGGTTTGAAAGATTAAGTCAACACTTAGAAAACAACAATCAGAGCCTATGCCTACAAAACTACCCATAAGGTTCGTAGATATAAGAACTACACAATGTACTAGAAGCAGTACTCATATCCATACCTATGTAAACTCTTATAAGGTCATTAAATATAGGGCATACTGGTGAAAACCAATATGCATACAAGAATGAATGCCAAGTAAGTCCATAATATCATAATCGATCCAAATACCATGATGTAGCTAGTGTATACATATCCTCCAGCTCGGCAGCTGATAAAGACAGCACCTATGGTAACCGCTTTTTTCTAGCATAATAGCTTACGAACGAAATGCCCCTTAGGGGGTTCGAGAGTACCCGTATACACTGACCTGGTTCTGATCCAGGATTTCCAATAACCATCATCATCAAGCCACTTTGTCTTGTAAAAGAGTATACATATGGACACATACAACATGAATGGGATAAAATCATTGCTAAAAGAGTGTAAGTCTGTAAATACATTACCCAGGGTAAACTCTGAGACTAAATCTTCATAAATTTGTAGAAAGGGTCAAAATTCCTATCTACTAAGGTAAATAGTAGTAGAAAAACTATGGACTAAAATCTATATCCATCATATCTCTAAAAATATCATTTTTTCTCAAAGTCTCATAAGTTATTCATTAAGATGGTATGATTCCCCTTATGAACAAGTCCATTTTAAAAGGGAAAAGTGAGAGTAAAATTCGTTTCACAAAGAAGAGTAATAAAATCATATTTTTTGTTGGAATCGTACCATTTACTATCTATATGATCAGGAGTGTAATGTATCTATGAATTTCATTACCAGTATCCACATAATACGAATATAAGCACTAATATGTCCCTACACTACAACCATTTCCTTTACAATGGTAAAAAACTTCCTGAAATCCAACCATATATATATATATATATATAACCATAACATCATAATCAAGGGAAAGACCATCAAAATCCACCGAGTAACACATTAATATACTATAGTCTTATTAGTCTAAACTATGCCTAAATTATAGTAACCTAAGTAAGATCATAGAAGCATAATAAGTATTTCACGTTAAGGGTAAATTACCCTTCCAAACCCAAAATTCATAATATAAGCTAAGTCACGGTGTTCTACCTACAATCACATCCTAACACCCCTATATGGAATGCAATATATATAAAAAAAACCATCTCAAGAAGAAAAGTATATAGATTCTACCCTAAAGTCGAGCCATAATTCTTGATTCATCCATGAATCATTCATCTTCACTCCACGACCTCGAGTGTCTTCATGATATTAAAATAGTAACCTACACATCTTTAGGTGTAAAAATAAGACCCATATTTCTATAATAAAGGTTGTGTCAAATTTTGGGTGAACAACGAGCCTGTGGGAACTAGGGTCTATCAAATATAGCCTCTTTATCTCATTTTTAATGTCGTGGTATGGACTGCATACACTTACCCTCCCAAGTCACCACTTACTGGGGATACACTGGGTATGTTGTTGTAATAACAGGCCTATGGGGTCCATAAATTGCATCCAAAATTAAACCCATCACGAGGTTCCTCAGAGGATAAGGAATGTGTGCTCAAAAATTAAACACAATATTGTACAAATCGAGTATCAAATCAACCCTCAAATTGAGTAATTTAAGGATAATTTCCAAGAATTTTACAAAGAATTAGGATAAAAATTGAAGGAAAAGTTAATGGTAAATGACCAAGAAGAGATAGCTTAGCTTACCTTAACTTATGAAGATGATTTGCCATATTTTACACAATTTGAGCTCTAAACTTGGTGTAAAAGTGGTGGACGAATTGATAGAAAATCTAGTGGGAAAAGGGAATTTAAAGCCACCTACCACTGCTTAAGTGACTCATCTATTGCGTAAGCGGTTTGGCAATTGAAGTCAGGTATAACTTAGGTGACCCATAAGTTTCTTAAGCAATGCCTGCTTAAATGGAAAGAGCATCACTTAAAATACCATTGACCAAATGGTCAATGTTGCTTACGCGATGACCACTTTAGCGGTCATATGATTTCTTAAGAAAATGCATCATCTACTTGATTCACTAGATTTTGCTACGTCCACAATGTACTTTGACTGAGTGCTTAGGATTCGTTTGAAACCCCATGCATACAAGCAAAATATGCTACCACACTAAATTCGACGTCCGGACTCAATAGAACTATCGAGACTTTCATCCTAGATCCTTTCGAATAAGTGTGGGCTCACACCTATAGTTTTATTTTCACATAATCTTCCTAATAGCCTAAAATAACTCTTAAAACCTAGGGACCTCAAAAAAGATTCCACAAACCTAAAATTAATGTTTCAGAGCTTATGGCACTATCAGTATTCTCATATAAGGTATTCTACTAGGAGTTTAGGTCTGAGACCAAATTGTTAGCACTAAAATCTCTAAAATAGAAAAATAAGCCTAGAATTTAAATAAACAATTGGATAACCAAACTGACAGTTTTGGAAAGTCATAAATGATCTAAAACCGTTATTGGAAGACACGAAATGCCAAAATGCATGCAAATTGAGGAAATAACCTGGAGAGTTATTACAATATCCGCTACTAAAAGGACCTTTGTCCTAAAAAGTAAATGTATAGAGGAGCACAAAAACTCAAGGGATGAGGTATTGGGCCTGCATGCTTCGAGCATGAGTTCCTAGATAACCTCCAAGAATAGAAAACACTTCCAAGGGATTTTGCCACATATATCACTTTTCCAACCAACTTCCGCAATTCACTCTCAAACAACCAAAAATCAACCTCAACCACTAACTGTCCTCCAACTAAATTAAGAAAGGTTGATGCATACCAATCAAAACTACAACACACTGATACCACGCAGACACCAACACAATCAAATGGAAACCCATCCAAGGTAATGGTAAACCAAGGTATGAGTTATACAACCAACTCCAAATCAATATATAAACTTCTTTTGCATTTCCAATCCTGATATCCACTCCAAATCAAGTAGAAAGTTACCTGAGTCCTGTCTGTGCAATTCCATTATACTAACTTTAAAGAATAGAAACTGATCCACTGAAAACCCATGATGGGAAAAATAAAAATAAGCAAGGTATGCTATTTGAGCATGCAATTAGATATAGCCAAGCACTGCAATCTTTGTTGATGCTATAACCAGTATGAATGAACATCAAACTAAAATCCAAGATTCCGAAGCATAACCACTCACTATTGGATGATCCACTATAGGATATCCTATCAATTGAGGATGAATCCATGCTCAATCTAGCTCACACATACTACTCCTAATAAGAAGATCATCCAAAAACTACAATAAAAGTTGAAAACCCAAGGTCCAACCTGAAGAAACCAATACTGGGCCAATGGACTATTATCTGACCACCTAGCAACCATAATCCATATAAACTGAAGAAGTCTGACTACAAAATAATGGAGTAGGCTTATCCACCCAATAGATGAAATACCAACTGAGGAAAATCTAAAAACGAAGGTTTGCATCCAAACACTACAACTCAAAGCTAAATTTGTTACACCCAAGTTGAACGACTCAATCTCAACTACCCCAACCAAACTTGAAGATGGGTAAGCATCCACACTCTCAATCTATCATAACCTCCAAATCGTCATTCCAAGGCATTAAATAAAAAATTAAGCCACCAAGATTGAACTAAGACCAAATACCCAAATCGACCTAACTATCCAAATTAGACATATCCTTACTAAATCATGCCGAACCAAAATTGAAGCATAGTTGTAGAAAGAAAAAATCACAATAGGAAATAAATCGCTAGTTGAAAACTTAAGCAAACAAATCTATATCAACTAAAGAGCACAAACCACCAAGGCATACTCAAGAACTCACCAAGCCTGCAAACCAAGCTAGGGATAACCAAAACTCTAGAAACTTAGAGAAATGGAACTTTTCCAAGAAACTAATGAATCCAACACTCTATTTCAACAATGAATACCTAATTTATCAACTTAAAAAGTGGTCACAAGAAAGAGCAACTATATCTAACTCTCTAACGCAACTAACACAAGAACCACATAATGACAAAAATAGAGTGTCCAACTCCATACTAATAAAAAGAGAAAATCACCACTAAGGGACAAACCTAACAAACCTAGAAGACTAATCCAAAACCTCGCAACATCAACATCAAAACCACGATCGAGCGATAAACTAGTCAAATTAGAAAAATAGACCACAAAATGGTCAACTTTAAAAATAATTTACATGGAGAGGGATGGCCAAAGCTAAAACCTCCGCAGCGCAGGAGGTAAGTCCAAAAATTTCAAACCCAAAAATTGAAAAATAACTAATTGCCATTTCTAGAACCACAGTAAAACTATGAAAAACCAACTTATTTTCACTAGCTAAGCCTACTCAATATCTGATCTAGCCTCGCTAATAGACAAAGAAAATGACCAACCTCACCTTTCTAGTAGAGAGAAATCATCGAACCAAGCTAGCCACCCAAGCTATTCAATAAAACCTACGGATGAGAATTCTAACAAGATACTAACAGTCTAACCCTCTACCAAGCGAGGATCGACCTACAACAAATAATGACTACAATTGAAATAGTGATATAACATCAATATAAAGAAACATTTGGTACCAAAAATGAAAAGCAACAACAAGTACCATTATAGGAGTAATAAGAAGGCCAATATGCCAAGGTATATGGGACTCGAACCCAACTGCTACACCCATAGGGAATATATAAACACTGATCTACTCCATCCACTATAGGTTCATAAAAAGTCCAATATGCCAAGGAAAATAGGATTCAAACCCAACTAATACACCCATAAGGAAAATATCAACATTGATCCACTCTATCCACTACTAAAAGAAATAATCTTTGGGGTAGACATATAATCATGAACTTTATATCAAGGCACACAATAATAAATATAAGTCTATCTTGCCACATGATCATTAATGAGTACGAGAACCCCTATACACAAAATAAAGTGGTAAATATAGGAAATAAAATTGTACCTATCACAAAAAACCCAAAATCACCTGCTTGATAGGTTTGAGGGAGAACAAATTTGAGCGGGTCCAGACTCATACAAAACATCTAAATCATTAACTAAGGTTCTAAGTGCACTGCCTTCAAAAGATATTTTCACAAAACCATTCATGTCGAGGACACTGTCTAGACTAATAATCGATCTCTCTATAGTTATAACAAACCCCTGAATCCCTAACCTGGCAAAAAAAATATAAGTTGACCCCAACTGGCCAACGAACTGATGTTGAAGGGCCTCCCAACTAAAATTACCATCCTTCCCACAACCATAACATACCTTAGGAAGCCAAAGTTGGCAAAGAATAAATGCTAACTTTTTCTAAACAACCAAGTCACGTATGGCGCACTCTTTAGAATAATGTTCTATCTTTCCATAATAAAAAAAACTCCTAAAATACTTCATGGTATTACCCTTTCTAATCCAGAATGGTCGCCATGGTCTGAGGACCCATACCAAAATCTCAATAAGGTATAATGAGAACTCTGCCAACTATGATCACCATCACTAATATAATCCAATCAAATTATAAAATGCTACCTACATAGAATCGATAGGCTGTGAATAAATTTGACCTCCATTAGAGGATCCTTTACGTAGAATCGATAGGCTACAAATAAATTTGACCTCTATAAGAGGATTCTTACTCCTAGGTGGAATATTAATAGCACCATATTGATCACATGGCTTTTTAACTCTACCTCTAGTAATCTCAGTATGTGCTCTCTGTGTGGCCCTCACATAATCTACAACATAATAGAAAGAAGAACTGACTTCAATTAAATGCTCTGATAACAGATAGAGTGGAAATAATAATTCTGTAATAAACCAAGCACTATGTCATACTCTGAGGGATATAGCATAGGAATATGCTTGGCCCACTCAATAAACCCAATCTCGTATTCTAAAATCATCATGGAACTCTACTGATCCCCAATAACCTTAACTCTCACTTGAGAACTGCTAAAACAACTAGATGTCATCCCTAGTTGTAAGGTATCTAAAAAAAGACTTGGGATCTCTAACATTGAATTTCGAAAGAATAAAGCAGTGTTAAACTCTATCGGAGCCTGGGCAGGCCTCGAATCCTTTGGTTGATCCTAAAGGTCATCAACATCTATCCCTAACTCCCTAGTTTGATGCTACACTGAAGCTTTATAAATATATACCAAATTCCCATTTGTACCTACTAATAACTAAGCATCATCCATATGGGATAAAATAAAGTCACACGATGTACTTGAGGCTTATAAAAATATGGACAGATGCTAAGGAGTCAAGAATAAAATTTACTAATAATTTCCTTGTAACCTCCTGAAGATAGGTTACAAATGTCTCCGCACCAATGTGTAGGACTCTACTAGACACTTAGCTCTCGTACCAACAAATTGATAAGCCTAGGCTTTGATACCAACTTTTCAAGACCCAATTTATTAGGACATGACGGCACTTACTATAACCCACCAGTAGTTAAGCTAACCCAAAGTCTGGAACTATTATTAATAGACTACCAAGGGAAATAAAGAAAGAATGCAGAATAATTATAGTAAAAATACTAAAATACATAAGATAGTTCCCAAACCTAATGGAATTAGTATAATAGCTTCAAATGTAAAATGATTACTAACTGAAGTACTAAATAATATGCGGATACTACTTATCTCTAAATACAACATAGAAATTAGTCATGTATATAAAAGGGAGAATAGTAATACTCCAAATGTAAAGAGCTCACACTATGTCTCCAAATAATAGCTGCTCCACACGATGCACTTAACAACGACAAAATCCTATACTATGGACAACAGGTTGTAAAAGCATAGTACGAGTACTAAACATGAGGTACTCAGTAGGCAATTTTCTACTAAGCTTCAACGATAATGCAAATATAATAGCATGAAAGAAGGATTGTAAACTAAACTCAAATATCCAACAATCTACATAATAAAGCTTATAAGAAAATAAGGATAAACTATTCTATTCTTATCTAAGAAATAACATAATAAAGATAAATAGACAATAAAGATAACAATAAAAGTAAACTATCCTCTTCAAGCCATACTCCCAGACCCTACCACTGTATCATATATCACTAGCAATATACAAATAATGAATAAAAGAAAGATGTATAAATATATGCAAGGCTAAGGACTTAATATATGATATGTTATGACTTCATAGTACTTTTGAGGCTTAACACTAGAAAATATGCATGTAATTAAGGCTATCTTGTTTGGTTTAATGTGTTTTAAAGTGATTAGGCAGAGAAATAGGTCATGGGAGCTAACTAGAAAAAAAAAGTCAAAAGCTAAAAAATGACTACCTACTTAGGGTACGTATGATGGGAATTGGAAACATAACACTTTCAATGCTTAAAACCATGAATTTATACATGATCTTATGGTGTTTTGTTAGATATGATGTACTTTGGTATGAATTGCAGGTAAAAAAGGTACACAATAGAGTTTGAACAAAGAGTGATGAAAATACCTGAAAAGATAAACTTTGATCAGTATATGAGTCAACACCAAAGTCATAACTGACTGATACAACTCATATGCCAAATCATAAGCATAATAGAACCAAAAGATAAATAAAGAAACCAAGTATAAAAAAAATATGAATCAAGTATCCCCATCGTAAGGCAGGATAAAAATCGTATGCTGAAGTCATAATCATAACAGAACCCAAGCTAGTATCCAGGAATTGAAGTATCAGAAGGATACAAGTCGAAAGTCTAAGTATGACTAATATAGAAATGTCATATACCAACTAGTATTCAAGATTAGAAATGAGTGAAGTCCCAGGTGGATATGGATCAAGGTCACGATTCATATACGTAGTTATGACTCATAAGCTAAAGTAAAATTATGAATAAAGAATAGAAGCCATAGGAATATTGGACACTGGAATGGTTACGATAAGGAAGGGTATGACTTGTAAGATGAGGATATGAGTAAAGACCGAGTCATATCGACTGCCGACATAACTTGACATTTCCTAATTTTATTAGGATTTTTATGTTATTTTGAGATAATATAAATGCCCTAGGGTTTATCTTTTATTAGGTTACGTGTGGTGACATTCTTTTACACACAATTACATTTTTTTACAATTATTCTTGAGATTTGAGGGTTTATTCAATTAAAGACTTTGGAGTTTATTTATCTTATTCTTGTGCAATTGATTTTATGTGTTCTTCATTGATAATCATGATTTATTACACAAACATGAGAAGCTAATCTCCTTAGATAGGGTTGTAGGAACCCTGATGGATTAGCTGTATAAAGAAAGTGTGACACATGTCTGTTATAGGGTTTATGCATATATCCTAATTATTCTTCACTATAATTGATTTCAGGTAACTGCAGTATCTTGAGATAGAATTCTGTATTTGCATTCTTTCGATAACCTAGAATCTTGTGATTAGGAAAATAAGATTAGAACAGTAATTTGGGATTTCTACCTCCCACCTTATAGTCCTCGTATTCCATCTTATCAATTGATTTGATAACAAAGGATCAAGTGAAATGAGGCCATAGAAAAGGACAACAAGGTAACAACCGGTGACAATAACCAAGCCTAAGGGTAAATTTTATCTTCAATCTCAAAAGGAGGCAGATAATGCTTATATTGTAGGCTTTACATGCAAGTACTAGAGTAGTAGGTTGATCACGAGAAGTTTACACAGTTGAGAAGCTAGGGGGAACATAGATCTATCATTTGTCTCCAATTGATTATAACTCAAAAGCACTTAAGAATTGGTTACTCTTTTCTATTGATAACAAAATCCACCTATTTATTTTTCTACACGGCTCGAGAGTTAAATCAAGGTAAGAAACTACTCATATTTTCCATATGGGATCGATCCCAACCTAGTTGGGTTATTATATTTGCATCAAACAAATTATACTTTTGATTAAGGTATAGTTTTGGGCATCATCAAATATTGGCGTCATTGCCAGGAATGATGGTTTAAGTAGTGATTTGAATTAGTGAAGTTCTAAAGTTTTTAATTTTCTATTTTTTATTTGGCATACACTGGTGTATGTCAAGCACTAGAAATAGAGGTAATCCGTTACTCCCTTTTGATCCATAGCCAAGAAGAATCCTTCAAACATCGAGAAGGATATCAGGGCAAGTTCGTGATAGGGTATAAGATCCCTCAGCTATGGAACCAAATATGGCACTCTTGCGTGATGCATTAGGCACGTTGAATATTGAATACATACAGACACAAAAACTATTAAAGAGAGAACATAATGAAGCTGAAGAAAATAGACTGGCTGCTAAAGTTGAATTGGCACAGAAATATGGACTAGTCAGACCCAGACAGGTTATTGCTCATCGAGTTCAGAGAGAAAGAGTTCCATATATTCCAACATACCAGTACTTAGATCCATACGAGGAGGATAATGAGAACATAGGTTATGTTGTCCCTGCTGAGACAGGAGTATTGTTCCTCCTTCTTTAACCTCTAATGTAAAGTTTGATATTACTAGTTCTACGATTGAGCTATTAAATCTAAAATATGTATTTTCGAGAACATCTAAGGATGATGCAAACATGCACCTTACTAATTTTCATAAGATTTGCACAAACTATAACCTCCCAGGGGATGATCAGGAAGCATAGAGATTGAGGTTTTTTCCATTTTATTTAATGGGAGAAGCATCCCTTTGGCTACGGGAACAACTAAGAGCATCTCTCAATATGTGGAATTAGTTTAAAAAATAGTTTCTACCCAGATTTTTTCCTCCAGAACGGATGCTACAACTGAAGGATAAAATTTATAATTTTAGACAACTACCTACAAAATTGATGTACAAAAAATAGTATAGATTTAAGAAGAAGCTTAGCCTAGTACCACACCATAGAATCTGAGGATCTAATTTGTTATAAATCTTTTATTGATCACTAAGTGATAGTTCAAGAGCCTTGGTAAATACTATTTTTGGAGTAGCATATATGCATCTTCATTCAGATGCTGCACAGGAATTGCTTGATGATATTGCAGTCACCAATAGAGTATGGAATACCAGAAAATCTGATTGTGGTAGTGGTACATATAATATTAGAGTGACAAACACATATGGAGCAGGTAATGATATGGTTTCAAAAGAGGTAGCATAACTTCAGACTGATATTGGACTGCTCATAATATAGTTTTCTTCACTAAATTTTGAGAAAGTGAACACAGTAATAGCACTGGGGTCTATATCCAAACCATTTGAGATTGAATCTAAAGAAGAGGAAAACTATCTTGATAGTAAATTGGTGGATTTCCAATACCAAGGGCAAGGAAATCAAGGTCGAAATAATTGTAATGATAGATGCAGAGGTAGGAGTAGTGATAGAGATGGATGAAAATGTAAGGATGATTATAAGGAGAAGAGTGACAAATACATTCCTCTAGGCAGCCAAGAAGTTGAGTCTACAGTTAAGGGTCTCTTGTCTATGCTAGTCAAAAGAAAAGAGAGTCAAGAACATTCTCTGAAAGATATTAAAGAAGATCTATTGGGAGTAAATCAAAAAAGTTGAATCACACACCATAACAATTAGGAAGTTAGAGCAATAATTCAGGCAGATGTCAGCCACAGTAAATCAGAGACAACCTGGCCCTCTTCCAAGCAACATAGTGGTAGAAATAAAATAATGTTAATCTAGTTGATGTGGGAAGTACTAGCAAGCCAAATGAAGAAAAAGAAAAATCTATAAAGCCTGTGCTAAAACACATTCCAAGACTATATACTTCCTATCCATAAAGACTGAAAAAGAAACAAGAAGGTAAGTATAAGAAATTTTTTTCTATGTTAAAGAACTAATTATTAATATACTGCTTGTAGAGGGATTGGAGCAGATGCCAGGCTATGAAAAGTTCATAAAGGACATGATTAAAAAGAAAAGAGCAGTCAGTTATTAGCCAGTTGACAATGTCCATTATTTTAGTGCTATAAGCACTAGATCATAGATAGAGAAGAAGGAGGATCCTGGTGCAGTCACTATACTTTGCACCATTAGATATTTTCACTTTGCACGTGTATTTTGTGATTTTGGTGCTAGTATCAACCTCATGCCATTTACAGTAATCAAGCAGTTGGGGTTGGATGCTCCAAAACCCACCACCATTTGGCTAGTCATGGCAGAAAGGAGTGTGAAAAATCCAATTGATATCCTTTATGATGTCTTAGTAAAGTATCTTCTTTTATTTTTCCTGTTGGCTTTTTTGTGTTATATTATGAAGTGAAATTTCAAGTACCAATTATTCTAGGAAGACCTTTATGGCTATTAGTAGAACGTTGATTGATTTGGAGCTTGGATATCTCATGTTAATATTTAATGACAAACATATGATATTCGATATATATAAATGAATAAAGCAGCCTGAGGAGTTAATGGCGATTTCTATTATTAATGTAAATGATAAAGAAGTAGATTCATTTCATTATGTTGATGCAGTAACTTTATGGGATGAGGGCTTTAGTGTTGTTGTTCTTATTGAAGAAAGACTAGGTGTTGAGGCACTTGCAGCTGCGATCATGAATTTTGACTCTGATAGCATAAAAAATATGAGGAGCTTGTTGGTGCATTGCATAGTGATGGTTACTATTTTTCTCCAAAAAATCTTGATCTAGATTTGAAGAATAGAATAACTCTACCTGCTCACCCATCCATTGAGAAACCACCAGTGTTAGAATTAAAGGCCATCCCATCTAACTTGTAATATGAATTTTTGGGGGCCAATAATACTTTTTTGGTCATTATTACAGCTGACTTGAGATAGGTAGAAGTGGAAGCATTGTTGTAAGTTTTCCAAAATTTCAAAAGGGCCATTGGATGGTCCATTGCAAACATTGTGGGTATTCCACTAGGCTTATGTACTCATAAAATTTAGCTTAAATTGGATTTTGTTCCATCTATTGAACATCATCAATGACTTAATACTTCTATGAAAGAGGTGGTTAAGAAGGAAATCATCAAGTTGTTAGATATTGGTATGGTATTTCCCATTACAGATAGCAAGTGGGTTAGTCCTGTTCAATGCATTTCCAAGAAGGGTGGAGAGTATGTATGAATTATAGAAATCTAAATACATGGACCCGGAATGACCATTTTCCAAGGTCTTTCATGGATCAGATGCTAGATAGATTAACAGGTAGAGGATGATACTATTTTCTTGATTGGTACTCGGGTTATAATCAGATTACTATTGCACCAAAAGACCAAAAAAATACTACTTTTATATGACCTTATAGGACCTTTGCATTCAAACAAATGCCATTTGGGCTATCCAACACCCCAACCACATTTTAGAGATGTATGATGTCCATTTTCTCCAATATGGTGGAAGATACCATTGTAGTTTTTATGGATGACTTTTTGGTGGTGGGTGACTCTTTTGATGATTGTCTCATTCACTTGGCCAAAGCTCTACAATGATTCAAAGAATGAAACTTGGTACTCAATTGGGAGAAGTGCCATTTCATGGTTAAAGAAGGAATTATGCTTGGGCACAAGATTTCAAAGTGAGGACTAGAGGTTGATCGAGCGAAGATTGCGGTGATTGAAATGACCTTATCCAATATATATGAAGGGAATTAGAAGTTTTCTAGGACATGCAGTTTTTATAAAAGATTTATCATGGACTTCTCAAAAATTGCAAGCCCTCTTTGTAAGCTGCTTGAGAAGGAGGTAAAATTTAATTTTGATGATACATGCATGAAAGCTTTTGAAAGCCTTAAAGAGAAGTTGGTCACTGCTCTAATCAATATGTCTCCTAATTGTCCCATACCTTTTGAGATTATATATGATGTGAGCAGATTGTCCTTAGAGGTTGTACTAGGCCAAGAGAAAGAAAAAATCCTCCATACCATCTACTATGCTAGTAAGGCACTAAATCTTGCTCAAAAGAACTATAACATGACTGGGTAAGAGTTTTTGGCAGTGGTTTTTGCCTTTGGAAATTTTAGATCTTACTTGATTGGGACCAAGGTGATAGTGCACATAGACCATTGAACATCATGATACCTAATAGAATAGAAGGATGCAAATCCTAGGATGATTCAATTGGTGTTGTTGTTGCAAGAGTTTGATTTTGAAGTGAAGGATAGAAATGGCATAGAAAATCAAGTTGTAGACCACTTATCTAGATTAGAGAAGGAAGCCATAAAGAAGATTACTACAAGAGTGGAGATTGATGATAGTTTCCCAGATGAGCAGATAGTAGCAGCTTCCCAAGATCTTATTCCATAGTTTGCAGATTTTCCAAGTTACCTAGCCACCGATCTAGTTTGATAAGATCTCTTATCTCAGCAAAGACAGAAATTCATGCATGAGATAAGAAAGCTTTGAACCTTATCATTTCAAAATTTATACAGATGGAATAAATCATAGGTGCATACTTGAGGTGGAGATGATGAGCATATTTGAGGTATGCCCTTCATTGCCAATTGGGGGTCACCATGGAATAGCCCAAACAGCTCATAATATCCTACAATGTGGATAATATTCGCCAACCATTTATAAATATGCTTATAACTATGCTACTGCCTGTGATCAATGTCAATGAAAAGGTACTATTACTAGAAGACATTAACTACCTATGACCCCTAATTAGAATTGGAAGTGTTTGATGTATGGGGCATCGATTTCATGGGACTTTTTATGAGTTCATGTGTCATGAAGTACATACCAGTAGCTCTTGATTATATTTGAAAATGGGTAGAAGAAATTGAGAAAGAATATCTTTTCTTGGTTCGACATGCCATGTGCTATTATTAGTGACGGAGGGTTACACTTTTGTAATCATCTATTCTAGAGTTTGCTCGCAAAATATAGATTGAATCACAAGGTAGAAACACTTTATCATCCTTAGACTAGTGGACAAGTTGAAGTGTCCAATAGAGAAATCAAGTCCATATTGGCTAAAACTGTGAGTACTAATTGGACTGATTGGGTAAAAAGGTTAGATGATGTATTTTGAGCTTACTATACAGCTTACAAAACCCCCAAAGGTACTTCATCATATCAGTTTATGTATGGAAAATCTTTCCATTTACCAATTGATCTTGAGCAGAAGGAACAATGGGAATTGAAGAAGCTGAATTTAGAGTGGAAGGATGCAGCTAAGTCAAGGTTGAAAAACATCAATGAGTTGGATGAATTCTGACCTCGGGCTTATGAAAGTTCAAAAATTTATAAAGAGAAGATAAAGTTTTATCATGATCGTAAGATCGGGAAGAGGGTATATGAGATGGTGACCAAGTGCTACTGTATAACTCCAGACTTCACTTGTTTCCTAGAAGCTAAGGTCTAGATGGCATGGCCCATTACAAATTCAAAAGTCTATCCATATGGTTCTTTAGAACTACAAAAGGACGGTTCTCAACTATTCAAGGTAAACTATCGTAGAGTAAAACACTATATGAGAAATACAGAAGAGGTAAATGAAATAGATGATATTAACCTCAATAAATTCTTAGTAATCAAGGTAATTTTATCATGTCTCAACGTTAAATCAAGCTCTATATGGGAGGTAACCCATGATGTTAGTTGGTGAAATCTGAGTATCCAACTTAACCACATTGTGTCGCGACGTTAGATCAAGAACTAAGTGAGAGGCAACCCATGTTTTTGTACTTATTTCATTTATAGGGTAATGTGTTTGTTCAATATGTAGAGCTAAAGAATACAAATAATATCTAGAGAAGTAAAGAAAAGGTATCACATGGTCTCTTTATGAGTTGTATCTATATGGTATGACTCATGAGTAGGAGTCTTAATGACACTGGAGATTAATCAAAATTAGATTTAAGTTCTGGAATGCATACAACTCTTGGTATGAGTCATAGCCTCTGGTTATGGATCATGCCCAGGAGTCGTACCCACTCCAGAACCCAGGTAAGATTCCCGGCCATATGAGCTAAAGAAATGACCCGTAAGCCTGGGTACTAATCATATCGACGGTTTGTACCCTATCTTACTAGGTCAGTTTTCGAGTTTGACCAGACCCAAAACTTAAATAAAAAGAAAAATGTCAACCTGATTGAATACTCGAGACTGCTAACTCGTACCTGTATAGTTTTCTTCCAAATTTTGAACTTGAATCCTAAGAATTAACTTGTTTTCAACTAAATCTACTTACCTAAAACCTCAAATCAATCAATCGGAGAAATTTTAATTCAAATTCAAGGCTCTTAAGATCCCATAAGTGAAATATTCTATACTACACATATCATGTAAGTCTCTGACCTTATTTTTGCTAAATTGTAGGCTAAAATGTGTAGTACCAGGTATTGTTAACTTAGGTTAAGTGAAATTTCTTCATTTCATGGATTATTGCTACACTATTTTTGCTATTTGAAGTTGAAAATTGATAAAGGAAATATAATTGGGTTTGTGAATAGATTGTGAATTTATGTCTAAATTGTTAGATATAGCTAAGTAGCATAGTGGGTAGATTGGGAATTTAATCAGAGTCAAACTTTAAAGTTGGACTTTTATGTTACAGTAGATACGAGACCCCTTACAACTCGTACCCACCGGTATGGGAGTCATAATGAGATTGTACCCATTAATAATAGGGAAATTTAACAAATTCAAAATTTTAGAATAGATATGACTCAACTATACAAGTTGTATCCAGGCCTTATGACTTGTTAACATTAATCATACCAACCTGGGAAGAAAATGAATTGAACTAAAGTTTTTGACCAGCTTACGACTATTAGTCATGAGTCACAACTATTTGGTACGACTGATAAAAGGAGTTGTAAGTACGCCAATAAACAATGATTATGCACTGTCTAGGTTATGACTCACCTATATGAGTCGTACCTAGTGGGTACAATTGGTACCCACAACTTGTACCCAATTGGAACAAGGCACATTGAATTTTCATTTTGCATTTTCTTGCTTTTCTTTTCTTAGTTACTAGCCTTAGTGTATTTGCAGGGAAAATTCCACCAAAGACTATGTCTTTATCCAAAACTATGGCAAAGTAGGGAAATAAACAAGCACCCATAGAAAGTGAAGAAATAAGCTTCTCCGAATCTAAAACCATCTCTTAAAGATGTAGAGAAGAATATACTGGGGCCTCATCCAAGAAAGTTTCACTGAAGGGTAAAGTAGCTGCTAAGGCTAAGGGGAAGATAGTAGTTCCCCAAATATCTTATATACCACCTAGGAGGCCACATATAAAGAATTACAATATCTCATCCCTACATACACCACTACCAATTGATGATGATAACAATGAGGCTGAGTCTAATTTAGCTGAGGAGAGTGTAGAGGAAACCCACAGTCCTGAGGTTGAGGGCCCCCGATAGCCAGACAGGACCCCTCTCCCTACTAGCAATAGCCCCTACTTTGGTGCCCATCATTGAATAATGGGGGGTACCCTAGTAGACAGGAGACATTCAATACGAGCCTATCTTAGTTCTCAGGAGAAATAATCAAGAGAGTCTTGTACGAGGAAAGAAAGATGACTACTATGGGTATAGCTAAATTACCTGAGTTTGCAGAATATTTCAGATAGTATGGAATTGATTGGATGATGAGAGCGCCAGGATGGTACAATGAAGGATTAGTCCATGTGTTTTATGTAGTATAAAAAGGTGAGATAATAAGGGTGTTTCCACAGGGAATGTTGTGGAAGAAAAGTGAGCCTATTACCTCCATCGTAACTAAAGGTGTTCGGGTTGATATCTCTCCCCAGAACATTGGAAGATTTTTGTATAGCATAACATATTAGGACCTAAGAAACACAGCTGAAATGGATTATAGAATGACGAAGATGAGAAATATCACCAACCAAACTTTAGGTACTGATGACAAGATGGTAATGTTCTGATGAATAGTTATAAGGATAGTTACACATAGCGAGCAGGCTACTTAAGTTGTAGGTGGTGTTTGGGAATCAAAAAAAATCAAGAAGAGCACCCTCCACTTTGAGGGTAAGTCTTGGTGGACTGTATCTTATCACAAGTTGTGTACAACTATAGGTGATGATGTCTTGGTGGACTATATCTTATCAAAGGTTCCATACGGGTTTGCAATTGAAGTTGGTGAGTTATTAGCTCTATAATTGAGAGACAGGGTTGTTGTAGAGCATAAGGTGTTGCTAGCATACCCCTACATGATCACGCAAATATATTTATCTACGGGGGCCTTAAAGATCACAGGTATCGATTAACATGATATAGGCCCATCGGATGTTAGATATTGGGATTATTGTGATGCAGTTAACCCAATGTCAAGACCTATAAGGTAGGAAGAAGATGCTCTGGTGGAGATTTCCCACAAAAGGTTCAAATAGATATTTCTGCTATTGTTGAGGCTGCTGAGGCAGGTGCACGGACTGAGACTGTACCCTAAGATATAGAGGGTAATTTTAGTGCCCCACCACCAATCCAATCTATGCCACCAAATACAAGAGAAATTCCTCTCAGTTTGATAATGATTTATCAGGCTGCAGGGACATAGGTGATACCCCATTTGGCTACACTCACAGCAAAAGTCAACAACATAGAAGATGGAGTACAATGTTTGATAAAATAGAAATCGAAGGTACATGATAGGCGCATACAAGAGTGAGTCGATGTATTTGATTTGATAATCACTCGATAGTTAGATATTGGGAAGACGCTCGATGTTGTTGAAATCTGTGGAGAGATTGTTGAAATAAAGGTAATAGTTGCCAAGTTGTTTGAAAGGCTGATGGTTGTAGAGCCTATTATAGAGACTGTGATTTCCATAGTTAAGGTTTCAAATATTTTGGCAGTCTCGATGGATGAGTAGGCTAAGAAAACCAAGGAACACCAAAGAGAAAGAAGAAAAGAGACAAAGAAAAGAGGAAAGAGAAAAGATCTTCTATGAAGGCCAGACGTAATGGCAACCATGATGGTAAGAACTATAAGATAGCTAGTGGATCTGGCATATAGAGAGATCCAGTTGTTGATACTGAGATGGTCGATGTTATAGCCCCTCCTGTTGTTGATCTAGATTGGTTGGGACAGTTGTTGATGAAAGTGGGACCTGACTTGAGGGCCCATGTTCTGATGTTGATGCTCTGGCACCTTCAGTACCTGGGTATGATTTTTATCCCTAGTTTATTTATTTTTTATCTCTTGGGATAGTGCAATGTTAATAAGTTGGGGGTGGGGTACAAAAATTTTTTGGAGAAGTTTGAAAATTTTCAGATTTAACTAAAACTAAAAGTCTGTTATGACTTGCAGGTTTGGTGCTGGCAACTGATATAGGGAGTAGGTAAGTGCTCCTATGGAAGGAGATATTTTTTATTTTAACTATAATTTTTATGGATTTTGAAAATTTGGGATGTACTTACAGATTTTGATTTTGATCTCAATTTCTGTTTGTGATTGGTGAGACACTACTGATTGTTCTGGATTTTTGAACTAATCTTGGGAAAAGTAGTTTTAACTATGCCGAAGATTTGAAAATATTGAGCCCCCTTGAATTTTTGTTTAAATAATTATGTGATTTATATATTTGTGTAAAAACTGTTGAGTATCTTATAATGGCATTAGGACTAGGGATAGTCCAGGTAGGGATAAAACAATAGCAGAGTTGGATAACTAGCACTTAGTAATGTAGCCCTATGCAAGTGTATGTAAGGTTTACTGAGTTCCCAAATGTGTCGGAATCTAGAACTTGCCCGATTGGTTTTACCATAGTCTAGGATGGTTAGGTAGGAGGTGATCATAGGCCCTTTTTGTGTGAGTCCACTTAAGCTTAAAATGCCTGAACCAAATGAACAAATCCCTTTGATTTAAATATTTGATCTTTAATAGACCAAATTTTCTTGTTACACCTATTATCTTCCTGATTAGCTTGAAATAAACCTATTTTTTACCCTGGTCCTCCTATGGATACTGTGCACCTCAACCCAAGCAAATAGCCTAAGTTGAGGGTGGCTATTATAGGGTTTCATGAGAGAAAACTTGTATGAAGAAAAGAGAGAAAAGTGTGAAGTATTGCAAAACAAAAAGAAAAATAAGCACTAGAAAAAGCAAAGACTGACCGAACTGGAATGTGCTTAAAAGAAAAAAGAAGATATAAGGGTGGAAATAACTTAAAAAGTGGAAAGTTTGTAGACCCCGAGAAAAGCATAGTGTTCGGGAGGCTTAGTCCCTAAAAAAATCCCCAAAATATATCCTACTAGCCCCTAGCCTATGTTATAAGCCAAATAAAGTCCTATAGTGATCTTACCATGACTATCTGAAAACTTTAGAAAAGAGCATAAGGGCAAGCCTATGGTATTCTATGCACACTGGTGATTCTTCTTTGTGAGGGCGAGCGTTATTTGTTATATCCCACAATAGATTGATCTATATCAAGAGAGAATAGGATTTCTTTGACTGTGAGTGCACATGGGTTATGCTGCTAAGTTGCTAGATTATTTGACGGATGTAAAATAGGTCTATGCCCAAGTATCTATTGCTAATTTAATACCATCATTGGATTCTTTCGGGTTTTCACATGTGTTGAATTGTTATACGTAAGTTTGAGTTTAAAATTTTAAAATAAAGAAGGGAACAACAAAATTAAAATTTAATTCAAAATCAATGCCATGGGTTGTGGACATGCAAATGTCAAAATTGAGGGTGTTGATTTGGTGTGGAAACACGACACCCTCGATGATTAAAACCATGAATTTATGATTGAACTTAGGGTGTTTTGTTATATACGATGCACTTTGGTATGAATTTCTAGTAAAATAGGTCTATAATAGAGTTTGAATGAAAAGTGATAGAAAGACATGGAAAAGAACCACTTTGATCAGTATACGAGTTAACACTAAATTCGTAACCAATCGATACAACTTGTACACTGAATCGTAAGCATAACAGAAACAAAAGCCAAATAAAGAAACCTAGTATGAAAAAGATACGACTCAATATCCCAGTCATAAAGCAAGGTAAAAATTATATGCTGAAGTTCTGAGCATATAAGAATCAAAGATACTATCTAGGAATTGAAGTATCAGAAGGATACGAGTTGGAATTCTTAGTACGACTCTAATAGGAATGTCATATACAACCAGTGTTCAAGATAAAAAAAGACTGAAGTCTTAGGTTGATACAGATCAAGAACACGAGTCGTATACGTAGTTTCTACTCGTAAGCCAAAGTCGTAATCCGAATAGAGAAGTAAATCTATAGGAAGATTAGATACTAGAATAGTTATGACAATGAAGGGTACGACTCGTAAGGTGCGGATACAAGTGAATATTGAGTCGTACCGACTATTGACTAACTTTAACCTTATCATTTTTAATAGGATTTTTATGTTATTTTGAGATACTCTAAATACCATAGGGTTTATCTTTTATTAGGTTATGTGTAGTGACATTATTTTACGCACAATTACATACTTTTACAATTATTCTTTAGATTTGAGGGTTTTATTCAATTAAAGAATTTAGAGTTTATTCATCTTATTCTTGTGCAATTAATTTTATGTGTTCTTCATTGATAATCATGATTTCTTGCACAAACATGAGTGGCTAATCTCCTTATCTAAGGTTGTAGGAACCCTGGCTGATTAACTACACAAAAGAAGTGTGACATAGATTTGTTCTAGTGTTTATGCATATATCCTAATTCTTCTTCACTATAATTGATTTCAGGTAACTACAATATCTTGATATAGAAACCTATATTCATATAATTTTGATAACCAAGAAGCTTATGATTGAGAAAAGAAGATTAGGACAGTAATTTTATATTTTTACCTCCACCTTATGTTCCTTGTATTCCGTCTTATCACTTTATTCGATAACCAAGGATCAAGTGAACTATGGTCATAACAAGGGACAACAAGACAACACTCGATGATGATAACCAAGTCTAAGGGTGAAATTTATCTTTGCACTCAAAAGGTGTCTGATAATACGTATATTGTAGGCTTTAAAGAGGCCTACGGAGTTGAGAATCTAGGGAGAACATAGACCTAGCATTTGTCTCCTATTGATTACAACTCAAAAGCACTCAATAATTGGTTATTTTTTCATATTGATAACAACCCCCCCCTTTTACTTTCCTGCACTGCTCGAGGGTTAAATCAAAGCAAGCAACTGCTCACTTTTTCCCTATGGGATCGACCCAACCTAGTTGGGTTATTATATTTGCATCGATCGAATTATACTTTTGATTAAGGTATAGTTTTGGGAAACATCAACGTACACCTCATAGGTGCAACCTAATGGGTGTGGGTAGGGGGTAGGTGATAAAAAGTTAAGTTTTAGAGAGTTTTAATTCCTAGAAGTTGTCTAATACCTACGTCGGTCCTCCTACAGCTCGTAGGGACCACCTACAGCTCATATGTATCATCTACCGCCCGTAAGCTTCTCTATAGGTAGTCAAGTACTTACGTTTTCCTATTTTTTAAGTATTATATATTTAGGGTTTCCATGTAATCTATAAATATGCTTTTATGTTATTTAGCTAGGATATGAGAGGTAATGCTTTTGGAGGCTAAGTTACACTTATAAACGTCTTTTGATTCCAAAACTGATTTATGATATATTGGGATTCTTTTGTTCTTGATTTTTGGTTGAATAATTCATCTGAGACTTTGCGTTTTATTATTTCATTATTGTGAGATTAATTCTGTATTTTTTCCTAAGAATTCCATGAATTGTCTTATAACTATGAGCGACTAATTCCCTTAGCTAGGGTTGCGGGATCCTTGGCGTATTAAAAATGTAGATGAAGTTTCAAGTTATTCTAGATGAAGATTCTGGTATGTATTGTGGTTTTCCTCAATTTAATTGATTTCTTAGTAGAGTTCAACATCGACAGCCCAATTGTATTCACTACTTACTTCAAAAGTGAGGTAGATGTTGGGAAAAGGAAATCATAATAGTGATTTGAAGTTAATTTTTGATCTAAGATAATCATCTTCATCTACTTAAGATAATTATATTTTATCTAATAACTGGAGATTCACATGGTATTATTTAATCTGGGATCCAAGGCCACAGTTAGTAATGTAACACTCTGAGATACATAAGGTAAAGAGTGAGATTTGCCAATGAATCCATAAGATAGTTGGTGATACATAACGTGCCATATCCTGCATGCAAGTTATTGGAATTATTTGATAGTGCATAATAAATCTACAGAGTTAGAAGCCAAGGGGAACACAAGCCTAGTGTTGTCTTAGATTGTTTATAACCAAAAGCATACACTTCTTATTAATTTTTACCATACCATCAAATCCCCCCATTTGCTTTTCTACATAGCCCGGTGATTTCTGTAAGTCCGAGAGACATATCTAGCTTATTCCCTATGGGATCGATCCCAACTTAGTTTGGTTACTATATTTTGATATCAACCAATTTATCCTTCTAAGGAGCTATATTTTGAGTGATATTAACATTTTAGCATCGTTATTGGGAATATGGGTGCGGAGTTATTGATTGTATTTGTTGAATTTTTTGAGTTTTATTTTCTTATATTTTGCTACTCTTCTTGATTTGACATATTTACAAGAGAAAGTGTAGAGTGATGATGACTCCTTTCATTGATCCTTAACCTTCTTATATAGTGTATTATTACAGGTGTGTGATAGATATTTTATGGGATCACAATGAGAGACTTCTAGAAACATTGACACTCCTTGCAAAAGAAAATGAGGAGTTCATTCAAAGATTGATAGGTTTGGCTTAGATATTCACAACTTAAAAAGAGACGTGGATACAAAGGTTGATGTGTGTAAAATCCAACAATTCAGTTATGAGTTGTGTGAGGCTGAAAAACTTTTTATAAGCCAAATCGAGGAGCTAAAATTAGATGAGTCAACACTTTATTAGTGTTTTGTGGATGTTTTCACTATTTATAAGAGCACAGTAGAGTTATGTGAGGATTTAAATAAAAATGCAATTAATGAGTTGGGATGTATTAGACCTCATTCTAAGCATTTTTTCACATTATATTTTGATAGTAAAATATTAATCAAACCTTCATAGCCTATATAAAAGTGTGAAAATGAGGAATAATATGTCTATATTCTTGAAGTTTTTATCCAAAATCAAGAAACTACATTCCTCACTGAAGGGCTAAGAGTTGCAATATGCCACATCTATTGATTGGTTCCATATTTTTCATACCAATGTCCCTGGAGCATAGTATGAAATTAGAAAAAAATTAGGGTTGCAATTGATAAGTTAAAAGTGGAAAGAAAAACTAAAGACCAAGCCTTTTGCTACCTTGATGAAGTTTGAGTTATCAAGGTACCCATGAGCCTGTTGGTGAAGTTTGAGTAACCAATATAGTTATGTCATGCCATGATGTTAAATCAGGTGCCTCTTGGGAGGCAACCGAAGGTTTTTGGTTGTTTGTACATTTATTCATGTTATTGTAGACATTAGATTTGTGCGCCTAAGGTGCGACAGATATGTTTCTAGATATCTTGCATTGTAATTCCCCAATGCATTGGGGAAAATACATGTCTTTTTTATGTGGGTGGGGCTTCTTGTGGGTCTTGATATCCTCTTGGGATTTTTTTTTGTTATGACTTTTTTCCCTAGAGTCTTCTTAGTAGAATCAACATATTTAGGCCATATTGTGTTTTGTTTCATAAAATGTTGTACTTTTTTTTAAATAGGATATTTTTTATTATCGAAGGTAGTTGATGTGTTTTATTTTAATTCTTGAGAAAAACTATACCCCTTCAAAAAAATTGTCTTTGAACTGTGTGATGTGTACATATATGTAGCCATTGTGAATCTCATTATGAAATTAGGATTAGGAACAAAACAATCGTAGCTAGCAATTGCATGAAATAGATAGGTAGTAGATTATTATGAAACCCTATGTCATATGTGTTTGAGAATTACTTAGTTTACTTTGTGGATGGAATCTAGAAATTACTCGGTTAGTCTTGCCTAGATTGAAGGATAGTTAGTTAAGAAAGGATCATAGGATATTTTTTAAATAAGTCCATTCTTAGCCTAAATGATCTTACGAATGTGAATAAGTATCCCTTGATCCCTATTTTGAGATTGTCTAAACTATTTTCTTCTTACACCTTTTATCTTCCCATTTTGATTACAATGAGCCTATTTTTGCCCTGGTCATCCTTAGACATTATGCACCTCAACTCAGGAAAATCTCCTAAGTTGACGGTAGAAGTCATAAGGGTGTGTAATGTGAAATGGGTATGAATAAGGGTAAATAAGAGAAAAGAAAGGAAGGATAGGTGTTGTAGAAAAATGCAAAAAAAAAAAAACTGAAATAGAAAAAAAGGAACAAAAGAAACCATACCCAACCTGAATGTGCAATAAAAGAATAAAAAATGAGAAAGAAGGTTGATAAGTGGACCCCCAACATAAGTGTAGCGCTAATAAGGATTAATCACTAAAAATGTCCATATGTACCATACCATCCCCTAAGCCTATATTTCAAACCGAGTAAAGTCCTATAGTTATCCAAACCTGGTTGTCTAAAAACTTAGGTAAAGAAAATAAGGGCAAGCCTATGGTATTTGATGTGCATTCTTGGGACTTCTCTTATAAGTGTGAGTATCTCTTGATACGTCCCTGCATTTACATGCATAATTTCATATGAGTGATTGGGACTTCTTTGATGTGAGGGTGCATGGGTTGTTTTGCTAGCTACTTATTTGGGTGGTATAATGTGTACATATGCATGGTTGTATGTTGCTAAATTGTGTCACATTTTTGTGTTTCATAGATACACATAGTTTGTTTTGAAGTGTTAAAATAGAAGGGGGTAATTCTCTTGAGCTTAAAGTTTATAATTGACTACCATAGATGTCTTAGGCTTCTCTTGGCTATACGTTGTTGTGTTGAGCTCTATTGCCTAAGGACATGGAAATATTCTAAGATGAGGGTATTGATGTGCTATGACTCATAGCACTTTCGATGATTAAAACTAGAAAATATGCATGTGCTTAAGTCTATTTTGTTATGTTGTATGTGTTTTTGGAGTGATTTGCATAAAATAGGTCTTGTGAGCTAACCGAAAGAAAAAAAAGTCAAAAGCTGAAAAGTGACAACCTACTTAGTGTACCTACGCCCCGTAGGTGCCACCTAAGGGGCGTAGGTCGGAGCATAGGTGAAATAAAGTTGAGATCCAGAGTGTTTGAAGCCCTAGAAGTGGTCTAATACATATATGGGGCCACCTACGGCCAGTAAGTGCCATCTGCAGCCCGTAAGTGGCTCCGTAGGTGTCCACCGACTCGAGTTTTCCTTTTTTATTTAGGATTTGATTCTATGGTTTCCATGTAATCTATAATTACCTTTTTTATGCTTTTTAGATAAGTTATGTAAGGGAATGCCCATGGGGGCTAAGTTACACTTACAAACATCTTTGGATCCCAAGATTGCCTTGTGATCTTGGGATTCTTGTATTCTTGGTTTTTGGTTGTATAATTGATCTGAGACTTTAAGTTTTATTCTTTCATTATTGTGAGAATAATTCTATGTTTTCTATGAATTTCATGAATTTTCTCGCAACTATGAGCATTTAATTCACTTATCTAAGATTGTGGTAACCTGATGAATTGACAAAGCAGAGGAAATGGCAAGTCGTTCTAGATAAAGATACTTTCATGTATTGTGGTTTTCTTCAATTTAATTGATTTATTAGCAGATTCCAATGTTAAGAACCCACTTGTATTTAGTACTTACTTCAAATGAGAGGTAGAGATTGGAAAAAGGAGATCACAACAATGATTGGAACTTAATTTTCAATCCAAGCTGATCATCTTCATCTACTTAAGATAATTACCTATGTAATAACTTGAGACTCACAAGGTAATAATTAATCTGAGATCCAGGGCAAGTATTAGTCACGCAACACACTGAGACTCACAAAGTAAAGAGTGAGATTTGCCAATGATTTCACAAGACAGTTGGTTATGTGTATCTTTCCAGATTCTGCATGCAAGGTATTGGAATAGTTAGACAGTGTACAATAAATCTACCGAGTTAGAAGCCAGGGGGAACACAAGCCTAGTGTTTGTCTTATATTGTTTACAACTAAAAGCATCCAATCCATATTACTTTTTACCATTCCAGCAAACTATTTACTTTTTTGCACATCCCGGTGATTTCAAAAAGTTTGAGAGACATATCTGGCCTATTCCTATGGGATCGACCCTAACCTAGTTGGGTTACTATATTTTGACATTCACCATTTTATCATTCTAAGGAGATGTAGTTTGAGCGATATCAATATACAATATGAGTAAATAAAAAAAAGGAGAGATATACGGTAATACCTCAACTACTATAGATAAATACATATGCATAAACATGCCTAACTCATGGATAAAGGCTATGTAATCACACTAGCAACTCAAGGCCACCTAATAATAATACTAGGAACTAATCCTAACATAATCGAGGTCTAAACCATACTGACTAACCATAGGATGATTATTCATAATAAAATAACTGCAAGAAAAATAATTCAGAATCGTACCTCCAATATCAATACTAGTCTAATAATCAACATGTCATGAACTAACAAAAATAACAATAACAATATAAATTAACTAACTAGTCCAGACAAATAACACCTAACAGGGCCTTTCATAAATCACTGTCATCGTAGGCTCAGAGGGTTCAATCAACAATCAGCAAATAACTGGCAGAGCCTATACCTATGTAACTCCTCCTAAGGTTGATAGATACAAGCACCACATAAAGTACTGAAAGTAGTACTCATACTTATACATATGTAACCCCTCATATGGCTGATAGATATAAGGCATACTGGTGATAGATAGTGCACATGAAATAATGATCCAAGTAAGTCCATAATACATTAATTAATCTTATTACCATGATGTAACCTGTAGTATACTCCTCCTTTATCTTACATAGGCAGGACCTATGGCGACCTTTCTTCTGTTGCACAACAGCTCACGAATGAAGTTACCCCTAGGGGGTTCGAGAGTACCTACATACACCGACCTATTCCTAATCTAGGATTTCCAATAACATCATCATTATCAATCCACTCTGTCCAGTACCATATATATTATACATATATATATACACAAACATACACAATATACACGAGCTAAAACTAGGGATAAAAGAGTGCGAGTCCATAAATCCAATGTCTAGGATAAACTCTGGGACTAAATTATCATAAAATTATAGAAAGGGTTAGAATCTCTCTCGACCAAGATAAATACTAGTAGCAAAAGTGTAGGTATCTCTGTCAAGTCTCTAAAACATCATTTTTAGTCTTAAAGACTCATAAGTTATTCTTTAAGATGCTCTGATTCCTGTTATGAATAAATTTATTTTAAAAGTGAGAAGTAGAAGTAAATCCCTTTTTTGGTAAAAGAGTAATAAGACCATATTTTTTTATTGGAATTGTACCATTTACTATTTAAGTTATCAATAAATTTACCAAATCTATGCATGCCATAACCAGTATCTAGACAATACGATTATAAGTATTACTATGTTTATACACTATGTACACTTCCGTTACAAGGCTAAAATACTTTTTGAAATCCAACCAATATCATAATCATGGTCTTGGGACCAGTAATATATGTACACGGCATAACCATAACATCCTAATCCAGGGATAAACCATCACAACCCACTGAGTAATGTATTAAACATTATGGTACAGGATTATTAGACTTAACTATGCCTAAATACTAGAAAGCTAAAATAATAAGATCATAGAAGCATAATAGTTATTTTACCTCAAAAGTAAATTACACTTCTAGCCCCCAAATCCATATTTAGGCTAAGTCACAATGTTCTAACGACAATCACATCATAATATCCCTATCTATCATGTAACATATAAAAAATACCATTTCAAGAAGAAGACCAGACAGGGTCTACCTCAAAGCCATGTCGCAATCCTTAAATCGTCCATGAATTGTCTATCTTAAATCTATAATCTTGAGATGTCATCATGATTTAAAATAGTAATCTACATGTCATAGCGAGTAAAACTACACCTATATTTCCATAATAAGGTTCCGATCAAATTTTGGGTCACGAATGAGCCCGTAGAGCCCACAAACAAAATCCAAAATTGAACCCGTCACGAGGTCTATCGAAGGACAAGGAATGTGTGCTCAAAAGTAGAGCACAAATTGAGTAAAAATATTATCTCAAATCAACTCTAAAAATTTAGGAATTTAAGACCTAATTTCCAAGAATTTAACTAAGAATTATGATGGAAATTGAAGGAAAACTAATGTGAAATGACCAAAAAGAGTTAGGTTATTGATAACGCTCAACTTACACGTCAATTTAGTGCAAGACGATCGTTGTCAATATATTTACCCAACTTTGGAGTCGCGGTCGAATCCACAGGGAAAAATGTGAGTGGCGATTAAACTAATTTGAAACTATAACTACAAGTTGAATTTAAATAAGTGATACGAAAAGATAAAATGGGAGTTTTTAATTTGTGAATTATGTCCTAATTAATTGTAACAGAGTTATTCCATCTAATGATTCATTTTGTAAGTAGTAATTCAATGATATTAAACAAACCAGAGTTATGGTTACCAAGAGGCTTGAACAATTAGGGTTGTGAATCACTTATGAGTTCCAATTAACAATTTCCATTGTAAGAGTAGTTGATTCCTATTATTTACCCATTATTTTCTCAATTTGATTGGGTAATTTATCCCTCAATTCTCTCAAACTCGATGGATATATTGTTTATTCAACTATTTTCTCATGTAGATCAATCCTGCTAAGGCATTCATCGTTAGTCTAAGGTTTAGAGCCTTGAAAATCATGTAAACCCTTTATTTTCCCAACACACACATTCCTTTTCGAAAAAGTGATGTTTGAGGGCTCACTCTTCAAGTTTGTAACCAAGAAAAGTCATTAAGTGAAGAAAGGTTTATACAATGTCCATTACTCATAGAACTCAATTGTATTCACAAGCCATAATCCATTTTTCACATTAAGGCTCCCATAACCCTAGTTATGGGAGTTTAGCCACACATTTCCATAAATATTATTCATAAATAAATTCAAGATTTACTTACAAATGTTATAAGAATTTGTTCTTGAAAGATAAATAGTGATGGAATGATTAGATCCACAAAATTTACTTAATTCCCAAAAATACTACCTTATAGAGAGTTTCAAGTATAGAGGATATGATAAAAGATGCAAATATAATGATATATTGCCCTAATAAAGTCTAAAACTAGTATTTATATGTTCCCACGTAAAAAGGAATTAAAATTTGCATTCAGAAATATTGGTGGTCAAGTTGGTGGTCCACCGCAAAACTGGTGGTCCACCATTTTGACCTTCGCTGGATTTACTAAAATATAGACTTCTGTTTTAAGTATGGTATTCAGTTTGGTGGTCAGTCGGAAGACTGGTGGTCCACCATTTTCTCCACCAGTAAGTTTTCTAAAATCTTGAATCTGGTGGTTAGTTTGGTGGTCAGTCGCAAAGCTGGTGGTCTACCATTTTGAACTTCACTGAGTGTCCAGAAATCCTGAATTCTATTTTAACTTGGTGGTCCAACTGGTGGTCAGTGGCCAGACTGGTGGTCCACTATTTTGAGCACCAGTGAGTCAATTTCTAGAATTTCACTAGCGATTTCACCGCATCGTGGTGCCTCCTTACACTCCATATATTCCTAAACGTACCAATGGGTCATAAACTACAGAATTTTATGAATCCAGTGGTGTTTTACATGTATCCAGTGGACTTTTAAAGCGTCCTAAATGGTCCAATACATTTCAGGACTCCAAATGGAGTTATTTCTACTTGATTTGAAGCTTGTATATCCTTAATATATCATCATGATCCATTAAAAAATCATCCTAAAACACCACGAATTAGATCTCAAAACAACACAACATCCAAGATGCTGAACTCAAAACACGAGCTAAGCATAGGCTAATTTCACTTTGATTTTTACCTCTTTGTTTGGAATCTTTTCTTGATCCAATTGACCTATGAATATTATAACTAAGTTGTTTCACATATAAATACATAATAACAACCTTTGTAACTCATTAAAACACATTAGAACCCAACACAATAGACTAGACAAACGCCTACCTCAAGCTAGTCACACTAGTTTTCTCGATTGAACTGTAAATGATCAAAGTGAATCAAAACTTATGTAAAAACACCATTAAGAATTATAAACCCATATTTGGACACACAATTCACATTTATGTCATTATAAGCACATATATCATAAGAATCATCCTCAAAACAAGGCTAAAATGGGATAAAATAGTAATGCTAGAATGCATAAATACATCCAACATCAGTTATCTTACCATAACTTATGTGGATGATTTCCCACTTATTCATTTCTTTGAGATCTTAACTAAGTGGAAGAATTAATAGAAAATCAGCTGGGGTAAAAGGGCCTGTAATCCACCAGGTACCGCTAAAGCAATCACCATGTCGCTTAAGCAACAACCGCTTAGGCCACCCACAGGCTACTTAAGTGATGCCTTCTTAAGGGGAAAAAGCATCGCTTAAGATGCCATTGACTGAATGGTCAATGTCATTTAAGAGACACAATATCTGACACGACCCGAACCAGGGCCTAGTCATGTCGAGTGCCTCAAGCCTAATCGGGGCTGGAGACCACCCCCAATACCAAACCATAACTGCCCTACACCTTAAGTCGGATGAATTTCGAGCATATATATAGATAACATGACAAATTGAAACAATCATAAATCAAATATAGTCAATCGGTATTAGCCAAAATACTAATACTAATGATAAAGCTAACACCAATGCCGCCACCATTCATACCAACCCATAGTAGTCTCACAAAGCCTCTATCCAAAAATAAAACATTATCCAATCGGGACATGCCCCTGACCATAGAAAAAACAAAAGTATGAAGACAAAACCATAACATGAAATAGAGCCTTACAGAGCATGGAAGCTCACCATTTCAATCAAACAAAATTTCTACCCAAATCCCATCATTGAGAAGGAAAAGTAGTATGGTTGGTTCCTGCATCGTGTGGAGATACAACACCCGAAGATGGGTTAGTGGGTGAACGCCAGCATGCACTCAAGTTAAGGATAACATAATGCCAACATTTCAAACCAAGTAAATAACCATATTGATTAACATCCATACATATATATATATATAATCTATGTCGAGAAAGATAATTGGGTTTAGTATGCATTTAAAACCATTAACCTAGGTTTATGTAGCTTAACCATCCTAGAACCACCCATGGGCTATATAGGTCCAGTATTACCCCTTGAACGAGCCCCAGTGGGTGTAATCGCATGTATCAAAGATACCATAGAAGCAGGGGGTTCCCATATACCCTTCACCCTTCATGATACATATATACAAGTAAAAGTTAGGGGATTCCTGTATATCCCACAAGTACATGGTCGCCACAACCAATCCTCATGTTGGAAAACATAAATTTACTGTGTTCGTCTAATGTACTGACACCTACTCGGTTAGCTATCTCAACCCGTCATTATTTCCCAACACTTAACATTAGCTCACAACCAAACCAATAATTCCATATATTAATAACCAAGGCTATAAGAAGTGGTATTGTCATATCGACTCTATGTTGCAAGCAATGTCCTTTGCCAATCACATAGGGGATTCCCATGTACCCCGTAGGTTCCATTATTAGATTTACTTAGAGGATTCTCATGTACCCCACAAGGTTTGTAATTGATGCTAGGCCACCAAGGCCTTAGTATTTAGCCATTAAAACCATTTAACCAATTTAGGCTCCATTACCATATAATACTATGCAAAGTTTTCACTAAAAGTCCATCTATGTAATAAAAGCATTCTCATATTCATTTTAACATCCATGTTGAGGGCGTAGAGTTTCCAAAACCAAAACCAAATACCAATTGACCATTCCCATGCAACCACATGTTCGAACCACCATTATAATATGAAAACAATAGGTAAAATTGTAGGAAAACATAAATCAACCATTAATAACCAAAACCCCCGACATATAATTTAAAACCCAAAACCATATCATTACTATGCGATGAAAGCCATTCAGAAAATATGCCATTAATTAAACTAACAATAAGGGAGGAGTAATATGCCTTAGATTACGACAAATATTGAGAGGAATCACCCTTGAGAGCCTTAATAGACCAACTTGAAGAAAACCCTAGCTTTTGCTTAACCTAGGAGCTTGAGAGAGATTTGAGTGAGTTTAAGAGTGTTTAAGATTAGAATAATAGGGTAAATAATGTCCTAATAGGGTTTTAGGTCATGGGGTCATGATGGGTTAAGAGGGAAAATGTCCAGAATACCCCCAACTTAAACTGTAAAAGAATTCCCACAAGTGGGTATGACAACCCCACCCAAACCCTACCCTAACATATGAATAGTACCCACCACTCTTGCCCTAGGAAACCACTTAGACCTCAACACTATCTCACATACGGCCTCTAAGACCAAATCGTACCTAAGCATACGACAATTACCCTTAACCTGTACCTAAAATAGAATCAACAGCAGTTAGGTACTGTCTAACATATGAGTTAGACAAGACCACTCATACCCTATCCTCACGACTCATGGTGAGCTATTCGTACTCAAATCCAAGTTAAGTTACCAAATTTCAGATTAAGTAAAGGATCAACTAACTGAACCATCACCAACCATATGACCCATACCTAGAAAATTGTAACCACACAAGAAACTCACCCACCAAACTCAGACCAACATACGAGATGGGTTACCTGAACCATACCCTCACCATAAGGCTCGTATTACGAGTCATATTATCAGCAGAAGACTCAAATCCTTAGGAATTTTCCAAAGACAAAATCCCAGGGTGTTTCAATTCTCTCTACTTAGAGCATTTGTCCTCAAATTATGGACAAGTCAGTACAAGCATGATGTAAAGCTCCACACTTCTATTTCAACCTTTAACTAAGTTAGAAGACAGAGATACAAGGAAGTCAATTTTTTTCCTTTAACAAATTTTGAAACCAAAGGTATGATGAAGAACACATACATTTCTCATGAATTCCCAGAGCAGAAAATAGGATCGGATACTTGAATTTTATATCCTCTTTAGCTTCTCAAGTAGCTTCTTCAACCTTGTGGTACCTTCATAGAACATTAACCAAAGCTACATCCTTGGTCTGTACCAACAAACCTATCATTCTAAGATCTCAATCGGTACCTCTTCATAATATAAAGAATCTGAGATGCTAGTATCTCTAATAGGCATGATTTGAGGTGGATAACCCATACACTTCCTCAACATAGAAACATATTTTATAGGATGAATGTAGTTCAAACTATAAGGAAACTTCAACTCATATGCAACCTTATGAACCCTCCACAAAACTAAGTAAGGACCCACATACCGGGCACTAAGCTTCCCTTTCTTATAAAACTGCGTCACTCCCTTTATGGGAGATACCTTTAAGACGTTTGGCAACTTTGGTAACCTTTAGCCTATCCTGAATCAACTTCACCTTTTCTATGGCTTGGTGAACCAAATCTAGGCCAAACATCTCCACCTGACCGGCCTCAAACCACCCAATAGGAGATCTACATCTCCTACCATACAAGGCTTCAAATGGAGCCATCCCTATATTGGCATCATGGCTATTATTGTAAGAAAACTTTATAAGAGGTAAATTCTTAACCAAACTACCACCATAGTCAATCACAAATATAGGAAGCATGTCCTCCAATGTATGAATAGTTCTTTCTACTTGCCCATCCGATTGCAAGGGAAAAGCAGTACTAAGACACACCTTAGTCCCCAACTCTTTTTAAATAACCGCCAAAAGTGATATGTAAGATGTGTACCATGATCTGAGATGATAGAAACTGGAATCCCATACAGTTTCACAATCTGATAAGGATACAACCTCGCATAATCCTCAGCAAAGAAGCTTGTCCTTACTGGAAAAAGTGAGCTGACTTTTTTATCCTATCCACAATGACCCAAACCAAATCAAACTAATTTCTAGACCAAGGAAAATAGGTAACGAAATTCATGTTGATCACTTACCATTTCATTCAGGCAATTCAATTATTTGATACAATCCTTCAGGCCTTATGTGCTCAACTGTCACTTGTTGACACATCACGTACATGGCCACAAAATCAGCCACATCCCTCTTCATACCATTTCACCAATATATATCCTTAGGGTCATAATACATCTTCGACGAATTAAGATGAACTATATAGCATGATTCATGTGCCTCAACCAAGATTCTTTCTCACAAACCATTAACGTCAGGAACACATAACCTCCGTTGGTACCGCAAGGTACCATCACCACTAATATTGAAGTCCATCACCTTCTACCCAGAAAAATCACCCCTGATCCTTAAGAGGTCAGGATCTAACATCTACTTTTCCTTGATTTCAGCATTAAGAGACAACTGTGTGACCTTCTGAATGACTATACCACCATCCTCAGGGTCCAAGAGGTGAACTCCAAGGTTAGCTAAATGGTGAATATCCTTCACCGACTCCCATTTCTCTTTATCTAGATGGGCTAAACTCCCCATGGATAACCTACTAAGAGCATCAACAACTATATCAGCTTTATTTGGATGGTAGTAAAGACTCATGTCATCGTCCTTGAGAAGCTAAAGCCATCTTATTTTCCTAAGGTTGAGCTCTTTATGATTGAACACATATTGTAGGCTTTTATGATCGAAAAAGATATCCACATGCACCCTATACAAATAGTGATGCTAGATTTTCAGAGAAAACACCACAGCTAACAATTCCAAATCATGAGTCAGATAATTCCTCTGATGCACCTTCAAGTGCCTAGAGGCATAAGCTACTACCTTACCATGTTGCATCAACACAAAATCAAGTCCCACATAGGATGCATCACAAAAAACCACAAACACGTCAGAGCCATTAGGCAAGGTCAAAATTGAAGCCAAAGTTAGCTTATCCTTCAGCTTCTGAAAGCTATCCTGACACGCATTAGACCAAAAGAAATTTACCTTTTTTGAGTCAACTTAGTCAACGGGGTAACTATTGAAGAAAAAATTTCCACAAACCTCCTGTAATAACCCACTAAACATAAGAAGCTCTGAATATCGGTTGGAGTTATGGGTCTAGGCCACTTCTTAATCACAACAACCTTCTTTGGATCTACCATGATCCCTTCACTAGAAATAATATGACCCAAAAATATGATAGCGCTCAACCACAACTCATCTATACCAAATTCAGCATAAAACCATTGCTTCTACAAAGTCTAAAACACAACACGAAGGTAATCGACATAATCCACCTTACTCTTAGAGTTCACCAAAATGTCATCTATGAATACAATGATTAATGAGTCCAAAAACTGATGAAAGACCCTATTTATCAAATCTATGAATGCTAACAGGGCATTTGTCATACCAAATAACATCACCAAGAACTCAAAATTCCTATATCAGGTATGGAAAGTTGTCTCAGGGATATCCACCTCCCTAATCTTAAGATGATGATACTCAGATAAAAGATAAATATTTATAAAGAATTTTGCACCCTACAACTGATCAAATAAGTCATATATTCTTGGAAGAGGGTATTTATTCTTCACCATCACCTTATTCAATTATCGGTACTCAATACACATTTGAAGGGAATCTTTTTTCTTAAACACAAACAATGTCGGTGCACCCTATGGTAACAAAGTAGGATGGATGAAACCCTTATCCAAAAGATCCTTGAGTTGTTCCTTCAGCTCCTGTAACTCTGCTGACACCATTATATAAGGGGGAATAAAAATTGGATAGGTGTTTGGATCAAAATCAATCCCAAACTTAATATCCTTATTAGGACGAACGCCAGGTAGGTCATCAGGGAAGAACTCAAGAAATCCATTCACCACTGGAACCGAATGCAAAAAAGGACCCTCCGAGTTAGAATCTTTAACTCAGACAAAGTGATAGAGATAACCTTTGGAGATTAATATCTAAGCTCTAAGATATGATATAAACTTCCCCTTAGGAGATAAGAAACCACTCTCCTATTTAATTCATATAAATCCACCATATCTAATTCATATAAATCCACCAAAGATTCTTTATTACCAATAGATACCACACATCCCTATACACTCTTCTAGTAATAACACAGCCACCTACTAGGGTAGAAATAGAAAAAGGGTTTGAAATACACTTAGGACCAAAACCAAAATACATAGCCATAAATGAGGTCACATAAGAGAGAGACGACCCCAAATCAAGTAAATAATACACATCATGAGAAAAGAGTTGTAACATACAATCATAATATTAGGAGATTCCTCAAACTCATGTTGGGTAGTAAGAGAATAAAGACGGATTTGACCAGTGTCATAACTAGATGGTACACCACTTTGGTGAAGGAGCTGAAGAAGATACAATCGAAACCTTTTATTCCCCAGAGGCAACTTTACCAATAGTACTATTTCTAAGCATATGGCCTTACTGACCATAGCAGAAGCACTTTTCCCTTCCCATATCACAGAAACTGCAATGCTGACTAACATAAAATATATAGGTAGGACATGATGGAGACGATCGAGCCCCACTATCCTAAGATTGGGCACCTTATTCTCTAAAGTTATTGCCAATATGGAAACACCTATAACCTAATAGATTTTGGTAGGTATCAATAGCCCCACTTCTTCTTTGGCCACTTACCACCATCCCTATACTCCATAGTTGGCCACCACCCTGCTTAGAGAATCTAAGTTTCTTTTCCTTCCTATCACTTAACTCAGCCTACTTTTTCTTTTCCTTCTCTACCTATTGCATATAGACAACCAACCTAGAGATATTCATGTCATTGACCAGTAAGGCAACCTTACTATTAAGGATCAACTCACAAGATAGTACTGAAAAAAACATCCTTATCTAGGACCTCATATTAGACACTAACTTTGGAGCATACCAAGACAACTAGTGAAACTCCAAGGTATATTCCATGGTCGACATCTTTCCTTGTTTTAGATTAACAAACTTATCAGCTTTTGTTTCCCTCAACTCCTTAGGAAATAAGCGGTCTAGAAATATATTAGATAAATCTTCCCATGGTGATGACTTATTAGTGTCACCCCTTTCTTGATCCCATTCATCATACCATTAGTATGTCATATCCTTCAGCTAGTAGGCCATAAAATCTACCCCTTCCATACTCGTGAAATGCATAACATGGAGGGTTCAACCTCATAATAGTTGAACCTCATCCATAAAATCCTGAGGATCATCTTCCATCTTAGAACTCATAATAGTTGGAGGGTTCAACCTCATCAGTTAGCTAACTGTTGTGGCCTTAGAAGATGGAGTAATAAGAACACTGCACTCAGATTAAGTGGATACAAATTGTTCCAATATATGAATAGAATGACAAAACTCAACATTCATCATATCAGCTTGAGGAATCTGAGAAAAACTAGAAGGAACCGGTAGAACTCCAGAACCATTCAGAATTAGACCCTTAAACCGAGTATGGATCCTATGAGTAGAGTGTATCCCATCAACGTTATCACCAGTTGGGACAGAAGAGTTTCCATGAACTTCATATCATTGAAGCATGATCTAAATTTAAACAAATGGGAATTAGAAATGATTCTAGGACTTAGACTCCAAAGCTTAAAAATAGAACTCAAAAAAAAGTAATATTCCTAAATGCCTTATAGCCTCTCCCATATGATTATAGCGCACTGCACACTCTTAAAAGAGACTCAACAAGACACGACTTTATGGACTCCCAATTAACCATGAACCTTAGGCTCTAATACCAATCTGACATGAGCTAAACTAGGGTCTTACGACATCAGGTACCTTAAGCCCAACCGGGGTCGGAGACCATCTCTAATACCCAACATAACTACCCTATACCTCAATTCAGATGAATTTTGAACCTATATATATATATATCATAAAAAAAATGGTACAATCATAAATCAAATACAATCAACCGGTATCATCCATAATACCAATACTAATGCCAAGGATGACACCAATGCTGACACGGACCATACTAACCCATAGTAGACTTCCAAAGCCTATATTCAAAAGTAAATTAGTATTTGGTCGATACATTCCACCGACCATAGCCAAAACCAAAGTTTAAGAAATACCCAAAGTATAATACCAGACCATAACAGGAAATGGAACCTTAAGGAGTATGAAAACTCACCACTTTAATCAAGCACAAGATATCCCTGAATCCAAAAATTGAGTAGGAGGAGTAGTATGGCCAATTCCTGCATTACATAAGGATAAATCTCTTTAAGATGTGTTAGCGAGTGAATGCTAGCATGCACTCAGTATAAGGATAAAATAATGCCAACATTTAAAACCAAGTAAATAACCATATGCATTCATATACATATATGTATATATATATATATATAATCCATGTAGGGAAAGGTAATCAGGTTTAGCATGCATTTAAAACCATTAATCTAGGTTTGTGTAGTGTAACTATCCTAGAACCATCCATGGGCTATATGGGTTCATTGTTACCCCCTGAATGGGCCCGAGTGTGTGTAGTCACATGTACCTAAGATATCATTGGGGCAGGGGATTCTCATGTACATTTCACCCTCCATAATACATATAGACAAGTATAAATTAGGTGGTTCTCATGTACCCTACAAATATATGGTCGCGATAACCAATCTTTATGTCAAAAAACATGAGTTTCCAGTGTTCGTCTATTAGACTCACACCTTCATTGTTAGCTATCACAACCCATCATTATTACCTAACTAAAACCATTACCACATAACCAAACCACCAATTCCATATATTATTAACCAAGTCTATAAGAAATGGTATCATTATATCAAACTATAGCTTGCAAGCAATATCCTTAGCCAATCACCTAGGGTATTCCCATGTACCCCCAAGTATAACATTCTAAGTTTTGACCCTTAGAAAATTTCCTAGAATTCTGGTCTATGGACCCAATATGACTCATAGGTATAAGCCATATATTAGGGTATGAATGGTATAGTCCAGTTGTATACTTACTAGTAATGGTTGGTGGGATAGATTTTGGTTACTGAAATAGATATGACTTAGGGGTATGAGTTATATTTGTGGTCACGGATCATGTAGTTCCTTAAATTAATCTTATACTTGGTTAATTAGGTTGGATCTGAGTATGAGTGGCTCACCGTGAGCTATAAGTCAAGGTATAAGTCATATCCAAGACTCGTATAGTGGATAGTGTCTAAATCTTTCTTGGGATTAATATGCCAAGGGTCCAAATGAAGGGTACGAATCATATACTTTAGATACAACTTAGTTGGATGAGTCATACACTAGACAACATTGGATCCATATATTGAGGCTAGGAAATAAGTGGGGGGTACCAATTGTATTAAAGGGTATGACCCGTGAAGGTCAGTCATACCCCTGGGAAAGGATTTTGTGCTGCTTAAGTGGGGTATTTTGGACATTTCCCTACTTATACCAATAAGGTCCCACAAATTCTAACCTACTTTGAAGGTTTCCTGCTATTCCATTCATTAATACTTAGAAACTCTTCTAAAACACTATATAATTCTCTGAAAAGATTTTGGGAAAGAGAAGATGGGGTTTTAACTAGAGGATTACTTTGGGGATTTTCTTGATGTTCTCTTTCCATCATCATCTTATTTTACGGAATGTTATCTTCCCTCATTGTTAATTTTAGCTAAAATCATGGTTTTATGAATGTTTTCATTACTTCATTGATTGAATGATTTTGGTTTTCAAATATGAATTAGGGGCTTTGCTATTAAATGGTTGGTTATGGTTTTTCATGGTTTGATTATTCTTTATGTGGATTAATAGTGGTTTTGGATATTTGGATTGCATGGCAATGGTTTAATTGTAATTAGAATTGGTTTTGGTTTTATTATGCCCCCAATGTGTTTGATAAAATACCTATAATAATATTTTTATTGCATTAAGTATTTTTAATGGAACTTTTGCTTGTTCTAAAACTTGGTAAAAGAATTATGCATGGTGTAAATATCTTGGAAAAGTAAATGGATAAATAGTTATACTTGTGGGGTACATGTAATCCCCAAAGTGATTTAATGTTGTAAATAGAAGGGAACTTGAAAGTCCCCTTAAACTATATATGATTGTCTATGGGTAGTACTTGTAAGTGTGGTCGGTATGATGATACCACCATTAAATAGCGTTGGTTAATAAATGGTAAACAAGTTAATTGGTTGCTTATTAATGATTATAAATGGGCAATAATGGTGGGATATATAGCAAAGTTATGGAAGGTGGAGGTCTAGGGGTGACCAAAACTGGAAACTTATTTTTGTCGATGTGAGGTTGGTCTTGGTGACCATGTGCATGATGTCATACTATATTTTGGGTGATATACTAGTCATCCCAAGTTTTCTTCCCTGGTTGTATGGCTTTACGCACTTGACCCTTTTAGTAGGGAGAGATGACCCATATAGCCCGTGGGTGGTTTAGGATGGCAAAGATACATAGCATAGGTAAAGGATTTAATGGAATGCTAAACACGGTGCCTTTCCCTAGCCTAGTTATACTTATATATATATATATATGGTTGTTCATATAGATGGTTGTACTTGGATTTATATATGGCATTATTTTATCCTTATCTTGAGATCATGCTAGCATTCACCCGCTAACTCGGCTATTGGATGATTTATACCCACGTTATACAGTAACCATCTGTTCTACTCCTCGTATACCCACGTTATACAGTAACCATCTGTTCTACTCCTCCTACATAGTGATTCAGTCAGGGATCAGCATTTGGACTAAAGTGTTGAGCTTCCATTATTTCAAAAGGCTTCATTTCATGTTATGGATATTTCTTGACACTTTAATCTTTTTATGGATAATGGTTTTGGCTATGGTTTTGGGAATGTATCAATTGGGTTTTCTTACTCTTATTGTTAGAGGCTTTATGATACTATTATAGGTTGGAATAGGCGAGTTTGATATAGGTGTCAACCTTGGCATTGGAATAAGCTTGTGGTCTGACATTATTGGACATAATTCATACTATTCCATTATATTTTATTTTGAGGTTAATTATATGATGATTTGGAACTTATTTGATTATGTCCTGGTTTATGGCCTATGGAATTATTTGGTAAGGTTGAGAAGTTGGTGTAGGATGGTTGGACTTGATTAGGTTGATCACAATTGTGATCCTATCCCATTATCTTCATGTAAGTTATTACACTATATTATTATATACTCAAAATTCAGTTAACCAAAGGTAGGCGTCTGGAGGTTGGGTTGGGAAATGGGGGTGGTCTCTAATCTCGGTAGGACTTGGGATGCTAATTGTGACAAGGCCTTGGTCGTGTCTTGTCAAGTTTCTATTATAGCCTAGGTTCATATTCCATTGGGATTCCATAAGGTCGTGTTGAGTAGAATCTCTTTTAGGGGTGTGTAGCACTCCGCACTCCTAAGGGAGAGACTCCAAGGAACTTAGGAATGTTTCACTTTCTTGGTATTCTATTTTTTTCTAAGAGTCTCAATCTTGGAATCTTCTCTAATACTTGTTTGTTTTTCTTTCAGATCATGCCTCATAGATCTAGAACACAAGAAAATTCTTTTATCCTATCTAGGAGTAATGCTGAAGGGGTGCATCCTACTTTTGGGGTTCATCTTCAATCTTACAGTCCTATCCTTGATAGTGTCAGAGTTCTACTATTTGCTACTAGTCCTTCTCAAGGTTAGGTGAGTAATGTAAAATTGCATCAGTCTATTCATATTATTGCTCAGATAGTTGCTGCTAAGGTTGAGCGGGGTGTGATTGGTTCTTTGTCTGTTGAGGCCACAAGGGTTGGCCATTTTATAAAAATAGGCCCTCCCACTATTTTTAGAGTAAAGGTAGGGGAGGATCCATAGTGCTTATTTGATGAAATTGAAAAGATATTTTGGGTAATACATGTTACTAATGTGTTGGGGGAAACTTTGCAGCTTAACAGCTCAAAGATATCGTATATCAGTATTATGAGCTACAGAAAAATGATAGGGGTGATATGAAAGAATCAATATTGTGGGATACTTTTTCTAAGGCCTTCTTAGATCGATTCTTTCCCCAAGAGTTGAGAGAATAAAAGATGAAGAAGTTTGTGAACCTCAAGCAAGGAAGGATATTTGTCAAGGAATATGCCTTTAAGTTTCACCAGTTGTCAAGGTATGCCCCTGATTTAGTGGTTGATATGTAGGCAAGAATATCGAAGTTCACTTTTAGGGTGAATCAAGATTTGATTTTGGAGAGAAAGACTTCCTTGCTTATTAAAGAAATAGACATCTCTAGGTTAACTATTCATATAAAGTAGGTAGAGGATGAGAAGAGGAAATAGGCAGAGTTTAGAGATCGGCAGGGTAAGAAAAATATATTTTCTAACCAGGGAGGTGCCCAGTCTTAGGGTGGTCAAGATAGGGGGAAAATGGCAGAAAAAGAAGTAGGGGAGTTTTGGTTCATTAATTCTGTTCTGCTAGTTCATAGCCTTACCTGTCTGGCAACAGGCATCACCAAGGTGGTGAAAATTTCTAGGAACAGGGTGCCCAATCTCTAGAAGTGGAGGTCAGTCAGTTTTTTCATGCCCTCTTTTTCAGTTTTGTGGTTGTCCTCATAAGGGTTATTGTGATGAAGGAAGGGGTAAATGCTTCAAGTGCGGCCAGGTATGCCATTGCCTTAGGGATTGTCTAGTTAATAAGGTTTCTATGGGGGAAAATAAAATTTCTATAGATTTATCTTCTTCTCCTACGCCTGGTGGTGTTACATCTACTTTTGTTACGACTCTTGGTTCTAGAGTTAGTCGGAACAGGTTGTATATTTTGGCATCCCAATAGGAATCTGAGGCATCACCTGATGTTGTTAGTGGTACGTTACAACTTTTCTCTCATAATATATATTGTTTGCTAGATACAGGTTCCACTCTTCTTATGTGACTTTTTATATGACTGTATCTTTTAGTTTTGATCCAAAAGTTATTTTGTATCCTTTTTCTATTTTGACCTCGGTAGGTGGCTCGATTATTGCTAAGAGAGTCTATAGAGGGGTGTGGTATCTTTTTGTGGTAAGTATACCTTGGTGGATCTATTTGAGTTGGGTATGGTGGACTTTAATTTCATTCGGGGTATGGATTAGTTGCAATCATATTACGCATCCTTGGATTATCGGACCCACAGGGTTATCATTAGGTTCCCTGGTAAGCCAGTTATAGAATGGGAAGGTGGTTTTTTAGCTCCTGGGGGGGGGAGATTTATTTCCTATCTTTGAGCTCGGAGGTTAATCTACAAAGGTTATCTTTATCACATAGTTTGGGTTAAAGATTTTAACTCAAAAGGTCCTTCTTTCCTGTTAGTTTCCAATAGTTAATGAGTTTCCAGAGGTCTTTTTGGATGATTTTCTTGGCGTTCCTCCAGATAGGGAAATAGATTTTGGCATTAATCTAGTTATGAACACTCATCCAATTTCTATTCCTCTGTATAGAATTGCTCTAGTTGAGTTGAGGGAACTCAAGGAGCAATTTAAGGATCTTCCAGCTAAATGGTTTATTTGTCCTAATATATCCCCGTAGGGTGCACCGGTGTTGTTTGTGCGTAAGAAGAATGGTTCCCTTCGGATGTTCATTAACTATAGGAAGTTGAAAAAGTTCATGGCCAAGAATAAGTATCTTCTTCCAAGGATAGATGATCTATTTGATCAGTTTCAAGGTGACAAATTTTTTAAGATAAATCTTCTGTCCAGGTACCATCAGCCAAATATTAGGGAGGTAGACATCCCTAAGATAGCTTTTCGTACCAAGTATGAGCACTATGAGTTTTTGGTAATGTTATTTGGGTTCACTAATGCTTCAGTGACATTTGTGGATCTGATAAACAATGTTTTTGGTCAGTATTTAAATCTCTTCATTATCATGTTTATTGATGACATTCTTGTTTATT